>NW_020699449.1:15073732-15082024 GCF_002925995.2 Terrapene triunguis | reverse complement strand
TTTGGCCATTTGTCATGAGCTAAAGATGAGAGAAGCTGCAGCAGGACCCAGATGAGGTGGGCGGGGGAATGGGGAATGCTGCCTGCCTACCTACCTACCAGAACACAGGCGGTCCCCCAGGACTCCCAAAGGAAGGATAAGCTGGAGAAGGGAAATGTGTGTAGGGTTTATTATTTTTATATGAGTTTGTGTGTTTATGTGATTAACTAAAGAGCAATAATGTGTTGGAATTCTGTGCATAGTGTCTGTGTGCAGCACCTACCACATGCCTCCTGAGGGAGTTAAACTGTAACGCAGCAGGCTCAGACCTTTGGGTGGAGTTCTGGGAGAGGCGGTGTTTAAGCTACTGGGATACAGTAGGGGTCAACGCTGGACCTTGGGGTCTAAGGCAGGTGGGCTGAGGGCAGGGCCGGCTTTATGACCCGCGGGGCCCGATTCCAATACCTGGCGGCAGTCCGGGGCTTCAGCGGCACTTCGTGGCGGAGGGTCCGCTCCGGGTCTTCCACGGCACCGAAGGACCCCCCGCCGCCGAAATGCCGCCGAAGACCCCCAGAGCGGGGCCCTCTTAGGTGTGAGCGCGGGGCCCTCTTAGGCCCGATTCCGGGGAATTGGGTGAATCGGCTTAAAGCCAGCCCTGGCTGAGTGGCTCCATTCTCATGACAAGGTAAGAGACTGAGAGCCAGCACCCAAGAAATTTGCAAGGAAGACCAAGAGAGGAAACAATACTGCAGCCTGCTGAGGCCCAGGGAAGCTTAAAACATCCAGGGCTTCAGCGGTTGGAGTCCTCACAGCAAGCTGTTTGGCAGACACTGGGAATGGGTGACAGGGGATGGATCACTTGATGATTGCCTGTTCTGTTCATTCCCTCTGGGGCACCTGGCACTGGCCACTGTTGGAAGACAGGATACTGGGCTAGATGGGCTATTGGTCTGACCCAGTATGTTCTTAAGCAAGAGGGCGGCCAATAGGGGAGCCTGACCAGATCTGCGATAGGAAGTAAAACAAGGAATGAAGGATGGTTTCTTAGTGCAGAAGTGCCAAACTATGCAGGGATTTATAAATCCATACCTACACTGTGAATACTCAGAGACAAACTGGAAGGAAGACTCTGAAACTGTATACAAGATATTATCCCAAGTGGTGCTTCAGGGATTTCCTGTGTGTAGGAACAACCGAGTCCCTAGAACTAGCCCGTAGTTGTCACTAAACCTTTTGCTGTTCTTCTTTCACAGTATGATGACAAACCCTACTGCAATCACTGCTACCTGCAGCACTTTGGACCAAGAGGTAACATCCTTGCCTACTCACTAGTTCACCCTTCACTATAATCCTGTAATTCAACAGACTGATTTTTAAAAGCAGCCTCTAAATCTGTGCCCCCTGTTTTCCGGGCACAGTCATTTATGCCTGGAACAAGAATGAATTGGCCCAAATAAATAGCATTTGTGGGAGCAAATAAGAGTTAGATAGTCAACAACCTAATTTGTCCTCAGAAATCCCAAGCTGAAGTGCAAATATTTTATGCAGGCAAAGTTGCAAGTGCAAATGTAGATATTGGATTGAAGCCCCTTTGAAAATGCAGTCAATAATGTTTAAGGTTAAGATTCTGTCACAGGTATTTTTAGTCAAAATCAGGGACAGGTCACGGGCAATAAACAAACATTCACGCTAGCCCGCAACCTGTCCCTGACTTTGACTGAAAATACCCTCGGGGGGAAGACAAACAGAGCTCTGCCAGAGGCTTGCAGCTGCTCCAGCCCTGATGCTGCTCCTGCGACAGGGGCTGACCGCTGCCGCGCCGGCCCCAGGGGGCTAACCCAACCCCAGCCGCTGCTCCGGTGGCCCAGGGCCGGCTGCCAGTCAGCTGTTTGGCGGCCCTGGGGCTGGTCACCGGTCAGCTGTTCCGGCAGCTGCTGCTCTGGCAGCTCCAGGGCTGACAGCTACTCCAGCCCTGCCCCAGAAGAAATCATGGAGGTTCCGGAAAGTCACAGAATCCATGACCTCCATGACAGAATTGTAATCATACTTAATGTTGCATTGACATCTTCCAGTTTCATTATGCCCTTCTGAGACGCATAGTCTTAGCAAACGTTTCTATGGCATGAAGAAAGAACACGACAGAGGGGGCTGTTGGAAGTAGCATGGCCTAAAGGAATGAGTGGAAAGTTAGGTCTTAGGCATTTCTAAGGTCTAATCTTTGCTCTCCAGCTAGAGATTGTCTCTTTGTTATATGTTTGTACGGCACTTAGGACAACGGGGCGCTGGCCTCTAGTCGCTACCATAATACACATAACAATAATAAATCTGTGTGGCCTTGGGAAAATCACTTCATCTCCCTGCCTCAGTTTCCCCATCTCTATAATGGGGGTAATAATCCCTCACTCACAGAGGGCCCAGTCCTGCAAACCTTACTCACCCGAGGAAACCCTATTCCACTGTCAGGAGGACTCAATCCGCAATTAGTTAATGATTGTACTGCATTTCTAACACATGGCACTTGATTCGCCTCTCGCACCAGATTTACCGTGTCATAACTGCATTGTGCTGCCGGGTAGTTACTCCTGACCTACAGCAAGAGGCGGATCGGGCAAGTATTATATGTAATAAGTGCTAAGGGCATCCTTATGATTATTATTGCTGTTTTGCCCTCACTTCCGTCTGCCCTGGCTGATGTCGTGGATATTCACAAAACAATGGGACGTAGCTGACACTCAAACAAACAAACTCATCAAGAAACTGCAGACTGGCTTGATTTGCATCCACTTGGATAGAGTCCAAAGCGCCTTTCATTCTCGTGTAGCATCTGGTGAAAGAGGGGAGAGAGATGAGCCCGAAGGAGCTACTCATTCTACCTCAAAGTGTCCGTGTCTGCTCCTGAGTCAGTGAGGTCTCTGTTCAGCTCCAGAGGAACAGTTTATAATGCACATGGGTTTCCATTCCCACTGGTGGGTGAGGCCTTCGCTCCCAGGCCAGGAAGAATTACACAAGGTGATAGTTATCTAAGAAAAATGATTGGAGCTTTTCCTGTTACTTTCGCCCTGATGTCCATCTGATGAAGCACCATGAATTGTGTGCTGACTGTTTCGCATTGAAAAGAGGAGAATGCCTTTCAGAGGCGTGGACCTGTGCATGGCCTAAGCTCCATTGCCAGCTAGCATTCAAACTCAGATCCTGATTATAGCAGAGTTTCCTACCCAGGAAACAGGACAGGTTCTGAAATCCAGCTCCAACGTAGGCATTCACGATCAGAGCTAAGTGAATAATGGATTTCTTGGTTCAGGGGCCAAGCCAGAAAATCCTCCCCCAAAATCCAGTTCGATTTGAAACAAAATCAGTTTCCCCCCAAATTTTTCATCATATTGAAAAACTCTAAAAAAAAAATAATAATAATTTTGTTTTGAAACAACACCATTTTAGTCGATTTGAAACTATGATGATGCTGATGCTTATTTTTAGTGTTGCGTTTCGCTGTGGCTGTTTTGAGGTGATTTTTATCTTTTTTGTTTAAACTGGCCACATGTGAAAACGAAATGCCATTTTGAAATGAAAAAAGTCTAAACAAAATGTTGTTTTTAGAAAAAAATGTTTTCTGGGTATTTTTGGTGGAAATTATTAGGCAAAGTTGACCCAAATTTGCAAGCAGTTTTGGAGACACCTCCTGACACCCCCCCAATGCATTTTTTGGCAATTTTTTTGCCAGAAACGTTTCTCCAAGCTCTCTCCATGCTGCCCTCATAGGCATAGTGTCTGGGCTCCTCGCTATTATCTCAGCACCACTCTGTGAGGGAGGGAATTGTTATTATACAGATGCAGAACTGAGGCACAGAGAAATGAAGTGACTTGTCTAAGGTCACACGGGAAGCCTGTGGGAGAGCAAAAACTGAAACCAGGTCTTAAGGGACCCAGGCAACAAACTTAACAACAAGGCCAGCCTTCCCCTCCGAAGAAGCAGCAGAGGATCTGATTCTGATTACACTTACACAAGTGTAAACCAGGAGCAAATTCCCTGAAGTCGGTTATTTATTATTCATTATCATTTACAGCAGTGCACAGAGGCCCTAGCCAACATCACAGCTTCCCTATGCGAGGTGCTGCACATACACGTAGTAAAAGACAAGAGCTTACAGTCTAAGTAGACAAGACAGACAACGGGTGAGAGAAAAGGATACTACATAGAAGCCCAGTTGAGGCACCGAGAAATTGAGTGATTTGCCCAAGGTCACAAAAGAAATCTGGAATAAAGGCAGGAACTGATCTGCATTTCCTAAATCCTAGGACAGAGCCTCCTCTCCATGCACGTGCATGTAGACTGGTGAAATCAGAATCAAGCCCCAGGTTTGCATTAGATCTTTGATCCAAAAAGAAATTGTAAAATTGTATTATGTTCAGCGAATGTCGATAGCAGACTGGGTAATGCCCTAGCCTTTCATCTCTAGAAGTGGAAGCCTCATGTCAAAATGAATTTGGAGGTGTTTCACATATCACAAAACTACTGCATGGTTGGCAGGACGGTATCAGAAAGGACACAGGACTAGAATAGCAGAAGTTTTGTAGGTTGGGCTAGATCTGTTTGGTGGAAGCTTGCATCACATTCACCCAGCTATAGCCAATGTTTAGAACTCATTGCCATGAGAAAGAAATTCACCCATAGTTGTACAACCAATTAGTCTTATTAATAACCACATTTATTACGGCAGTGCCTAAGGACCACCCAAGAGCGGGGCCCCATTGTGCAAGGTGCTGTACAGAGTAGCAGATGTTCCCTGCCTTGAAGAGTTTACAATCTACATTGAACTGTTCTTTATGGACCTATGCTTGGCCTACACACAGGTTTTGTACCAGTATGATTATGTTGGTTAAGGGAGTGATTTTTTTTTTTTAACCAATATCAGTACAACCCCTGGTGCGGATGCTGTTATACAGGTCCAAAGGTGCCTCATACCAGCATATTTTATTCCGCTTCGTGTGTTGTACTGCTATAAGCACATTTATAACAGCATAATGACATCCCCACTAGGAGGTTGTATCACTTTAATTATACTGGCAGATTCAAAACAGTACAACCTGTATGTGTAGAAAAGGCCTAAGCCCCTTTTAAACCATTCTTTATATGGTTATTCATAGAAGAGTTTACACAAAACATTTTCACACTACGTGTTGTTTGTGAACTGATTAAATTGGGCATTCTCTGTGTGTTATTTGTGTTGTGTGGTGGCTCACCTGAGTCACATGGTAATGTTTCTGGTACCTGGTTGGATGACTGAACCATTTGAAGCAGGAGAACAATAAATAGCCAACTTCTGGTGTGAAAAAAGATCATTCACGCTAAATTCATCGAAAATTTTAGGATTCATGACCATTTTCACGAACACCCATTCCTTAGCGCAACAACATGACCTCAGGAATGACTGTTAACCAAACCCAGTGCTTTTATACACAGAAATATTAGTGGATTCCTTTTCTTAGCCACAGAAACTGTTCTACCTGATTGACACTGCAAAAGCTGTTTATGACATCAGACTAAATTCTCTACATAAGAGGTTCTATGCCAAAATGGACCCAATAATTAAGACATTGAGCTTGCATGTTGAAGAGGATGTTATCAGAGCTCATGTTTAGTTTGGTTTCTCCCGAGACCGAGAAGTTCACGAGAGTTCAGTTTTTAATTGAACAGCTTGCCAAAGCTTCTACAGTGCTTTGAGTAGGCATAATTTCCTCCTGTTCTTAATAGCAAGTGGAATCTTTGATGAGGTTTTCAAAGATGACAACACTGCAAGATTAGGTTTTACCGTACGTTTCTGTTTTTAATTCCCCATCCCCCCTGAAATTTAACGTTTCCTTTTGTTCCTCTCTGTAGGCTTTCTTATTCATTTGTCCTCTTGGTATTTTTGTTTTGTTATTTTAAAGGAACAAGACGGCCAACGTCTCGCTCATCTCTTGGGGCAGCTTCCTCTTCCAAAGTTCCAGTGGGAAACCAGAACAGCTCCTAGATGGCCCTGCTTTAATATTCAAAACTCGGAGACTCGTTACTGGACTGTGATAAAGTAGCAAGATGGCATTGTATTTTTACCCACAGACTAAGAAAAATGCAGCTGAAGAAGAATGTTGCTTCTGAGAACGACTGATAATCCAGACAAGTCATAAGAGAACATGCTTCTAAACTGAAATCCCTCCTACTGCAGATTAAAATTGTGCTGTGATAAATGAATTTTAATGAGCTACAATGAATTTTAATGGGATATATTCTTGTTTGTGTGAAGGGGACATATTCATAGCATCGACTTGATTTTCTAACAGCTTAGAAATTGTTGGTTTACTCATCTGTTTCCTGAATTGACTCTGAAATCTGTAAATAATGATCTCTTTACCAGTATAATGGACTTCCAGGTGGAAACTTTCTCAGCAATGATCGATAGGTGTCTCCAATTATTCCCTGGTTGGACAACTCAGATGTACAAATCTCTCCACCTCATCTTCTCCAGTAGGGCAAAAAGCTGGAAGCTTGGAACCCATTACTATCAATATTTCCCCAGCTTTCTTCGCTGAATCTGTCTTTGACTGGCAGCTGTTGGGAATGTCAGCACATACCTTGGTTACTCTAGCTAAGAAACGGTGATCTCTATCATGGTGCAATTTGTCTTCACGTGAACGTGAGTTGGAGTGGATGGAACAGTAGCCCAGGGATAGCATTTAAGTCCTGTAAAGACACATGTATGTCTCTGCATTTGCCCAGTCATGGATGCCTCCAGTGGTCACCCTAAATTCCTATTACAACCAGGGTCCTGACTCAGTCCCGTGAACTTTAAGCATGTGAGTAGGGCCATTGATGTCCATGGTCAGAGTCTACGCTCCTCTAGTACTGATAATTTGTTTTCCCCATCAAGTATTGTTCTGATACACAAAATTACCGGCTATTTTTGAATTAACATTGCTAATTTGTATAACTGGAGTTTAGTGGGTCTTTACACCCCCCTCATTTCCCCCACATTCTTCCATTGTACTGAATGATCAGACCTGAAGGAATTTCACATCATTAAACACCCACCCACACCCCAATCAAAGAAATACCAATTCATCTGCATTTTTATACAAAAGCAGACTAGAATTAATTAATGGAAAGAAACTCCAGCAGAATGGAAGATGTGATGTTCTCGTACTGAAATGCCTGGCTTATTAAATCTCTACTCCTTGTAAAATAGATGATGGATTTTTAATGTGTGCTCTGGATTCCAATGAGCCAAAGTGAGCTTGAAAACTCCCAATTACTGTAGTTTTGCCATAGATGTCACTGTGAATAAGTGGTGGTATCATTTCAATATGTGAAATAGACTTCTCCATTTCTGTTTCAATCTGCATTCCAAGTTTTCAGAGTTTCTTTCACTATTATGAATCATTCTCACCTTTTTCAGTCTAATATTTTATGCAACAAGTTCACATAATTCTTCCCTCTGAAAATCATACAATCCAGTTGGCAGTTGCCTGGTATCCTTTTTAACTTAGCTACTGGTGCATGCAAATGGTAAACACCAAGAGGATGATGTTGTTAGCAACTTTGATGCAGTTAACCTGAGTTACAGAACTGGAGAACTTTTCCTTGTAGGTGGCTTCAGTCTACATCACATCACAGGATAGGCCTGGGGTTCTCAAACTTCATTGCACCGCAACTCCCTTCTGACAACAAAAATTACTGCAGGACCCCAGAAGGGGGGAACCGAAGCCTGAGCCCACCCCAGCCCCACCACCCAGGGTGGTGGGGGGGGCCAAAGCCAAAGCCCCATTGCCTTAGGCTGGGGGGACCAAAGCCCAAGGGCTTCAGCTCCAGGCAGCCCCTTTAACCTTAGTCCCACTGCCCAGGGCTGAAGCCCTTGGGCTTGGGCTTTGGCCCTGGGCCCCAGAAAGTCTAAGCCAGCCCTGGCAACCCCATTAAAATGGGGTTGCAACAGACTTTGGGGTCCCGACCCACAACCACTGGGATAGGCCATTGCTGATTGGCTACAAACAATGTACACATTTTTTGTGCTTTTCAAAAAAAATCAAGAAAAAACATCTAAAATAAGTCACTGGGATGCCAAAGGCTCTGAGTGTGATTGCCTATCACCAAAGGCTAAATTGTACAGCTGATCCAAAAGGCCAATTATTTTTCATGAGAAATGAATTTATTTCCCCCCCTAAATTATCCACAACGTGGTTTTATTATTATTATTATTATGAAAAAAACAGAAAACCAAAATATTTCGACTTAAAAAAAAATTATAATTTTTTTTGGATTTTCAAAAAACAACCCCCCCCCCC
>NW_020699449.1:14971584-15073632 GCF_002925995.2 Terrapene triunguis | reverse complement strand
TAAAATTGAAGAATGACAGTTTTGGGGTAGAAATTTTCAGTTTCTGGTTTGTCATCAAAAAACGCCCACCAATTCTACTAAAAGGCCATCATCTTTCAGTGGCCTCAGAATTAATCAGAACTTTATAAAAGCCTTATTACTGATGGGATTAGAGTCTCTCTCTGTCCTGCCCCCCTGTTTCTGTTGGTATTTTTATGTAAAAATGTCATGCCTGCCATGCAAAGTGTAATACACTATTGCTAGATAGTCATTGTTTTTCTTTGAGTTTCAATATTGTTTGCTTTGGTGCCAACAATTAAAATAGTCATGTAATTGCTTTGATGCTTAAATAGCTGCTTTCATGTAGGACCCTCTGTCTCCCTCCATCTCACAGCCTGGAAGGAAGCTGAAGATCTTTATGCTATGATGTTCAAAGGAGGCCAAGGCAATTCATCCCAGATCCTCAAAAATATTTAGGTGCCTAACTCCCACTGGAGTTAAGTGCCTAAATACCTTTGAGGATCTGGGCTTTAGGCACCAAATCCCATTGAAATTCAACTGGAGTTCAAAGCCAATCAAAGGAAATACTTTTTCATATGTCGTGATTAACCTAGGAACTCATTGCCACAGGAAGTTGTGGAGGCCAAGAGCTTAACAAGATTCAGAAAGGACTTGGACATTCATATGGGTATCAAGAGTACCCAGTGTTGTCAGAACTGATTACAACAAAACTTTGGAAGGGATATTAAACCTCATGCTTCAAGGCCCAAACTAATTAGGGAATCAGGATGAGTCCTCCATGGGGGGCAGATTATCCCACATTTCCCACTCCAGGGTTTTTACACCTTCCCCTGAAGCATCTAGTACAGGCAGCTATCAGAGATGGGATACTGGACTAGATGGACCAGGAGTTTACTCCAGTCTGCAGTTCCTGATGCAGCTGATGAGGAGAGTACCTCCATATTGACTCTGAAAGATGCCGATGGCACGAGAGCATAGGATGGGTATCACCTGTCAAACTCATGTTTGCCCCTCATACAGTACCAGTTAGTGGCGGAGACAGCTACAGAGCTGGACACTACTAGCTATGGAGAAGACACAGCAGAGAAATGGGAAGACGGACTCAAAAGCAGACTGGACAAAACATTTAGAGCCCCAGTGCCTTCAGACAGTGCACACCTCTGAGGGGCAGCATCTGTGGACCCTGGCCAGGATACACTCCTAAATAGGAAGTCCTTGTGCTAGCGCAGAGAGATGGATTAAGGGCCTGACCCAAAGTCCATGGAAGACACTGGAAAGTCACTTCACTGGGCTTTGGATCAGGCCCTGCTTGACCCTGCTGGCTCTTTTCAGCCCCATCACCTACACTCATGAAGCAGGTTTGTGGAACAAACACCCATCCCACAAAAATGGGAATAGGTCAAAACTTTTCCATCAAACCCAGGTTTGTCGAAAACCTGAACTCTCAAAACTTTTCAGCCAAAAGGGTTTTTCGACAAAAGGTACAAATTTTTGTGGGACCCCCCACCACCGTTTTCTAATCAACTCTGCACCTGAGCTGTAGTTCTACTTTTCAGGCACCGCCCACACCACGAACTTTTGTGTTGTGCTAGGACACGGGCCTGCCCCTTGATAGCAATAGTTGAAACATTGATTGTGGAGAAGCCGCAATTTCATATCCCTTTAGAATGAACTTGACGTTTGGATCCGCTCAGCAAAAACCAACACTGAACAGCAATGGCAATGAGTAGCATCGATTTATCGTGATAAACCTGGCTTTATGGACTGATACACAGAAGCTCTTAACTTCTCTTTGGAAAGGCCTTTCTGCGATCGTGTTTTCAAGTACAGATGTGCCAAATCAACCCGGGCATGTATGTCTTGTGTTTGGTTATTCTACAGCAATATCAGTTCCATAGACTACAACTCTGTTAGCATGTACCCAGAGACTTAAGTCTTCTCTTCAGTCCTACCAAACAGTCCTTCATGGGATCAGTTAGGGAATCTTTTTCAGTTACATGATTAGAACTCACCCATATTTACACAGTAAGGCCCCCTAGGGTGACCAGATGTCCTGATTTTATAGGGACAGTCCCAATTTTGGGGTCTTTTTCTTATATAGGCTCCTATTACCCCCCACCCCCTGTCCCGATTTTTCACACTTGCTGTCTGGTCACCCTAAGGCCCCCAGATGCCACAACGGACAGCATATAGGCAGGTTGCAGCATGCGCAGGGAGCTCTGCTAAAATCACTGTGGCTCAGTACAAGCTCAACAGTCCAGCCACATGCTATCAATTACTTAATGCTCTATGGCTCTGATGTTGCATGTGTTTCAAAGCGGGTGGCCCCTTGTTCCTCCCTGGAGCGCCATTGATTTCGCCATGCAGACAGAAGCCTCTATGCACACAGGCCCAATTGCAGGATCAGGGTAAAGTGGGATTTTACTGTGATATTTGCTGTTTTTCTTAAGTCCCCAGCAGCTGGAGTCATGTGATTCCATGACAGGTTTCAGAGTGGTAGCCGTATCAGCAAAAAGAACAAGGAGTACTTGTGGCACCTTAGAGACTAACAAATTTATTTGAGCATAAGCTTTTGTGGGCTTAAGTGGGCTTAAGTGGGTTTTAGCCCACAAAAGCTTTTGCTCAAATAAATTTGTTAGTCTCTAAGGTGCCACAAGTACTCCTCGTTCTTTTTGGTGATTCCATGAGAATCCCAGTTTTCATGAAATAGAAAAGTAAGTTTCCAGCCCTCATGGTTGCAGTGGAAAGCTTGAAAATGTGACCTTAGTGCCCACTAAAGGCTCGGAACCAGAAAGTAAATAAAAAGAATCTCAAAATGTATTTTTTTAAAAGCAGCTCATGATTGCTAAGTTAATCTCATGATTTTGGGTGGACCTGACGCATGATTTCTGAGTGCTTGGGGTTGGAAATACTGTTAATAATAATACCTAGCTCTTCCATAGCACTTTTTATCAGTAGATCTCAAAGCACTTTACAAAGGAGGTCAGTATCATTGTCTCCCTTGTATAGAGGGGGAACTGAGGCACAAGGAGGGGCAGTGACTTACTCAAGGTTACCCAACAGACCGGTGGCAGAGCTAGGAATAGGATGCAGAGTCCTGATCTCTCATGGCTCCTGACTGGTTAGCACAAACAACAACAATAAAAGTTTTATAATGACGCTGCTGGGCTCATCTTGAGCCTATAGATGCTATTTGGATAGTTAGCTGTGTGAAAGGAAGTGCCCAGCTCCTGCTCAAGGCAGTGAGATTACCTTGATGGCTTTGACACTGTAGCCCTTTGAACGTGAAAAACTATTTATCACAAGTTTTTAAAAGGCAATAAAAAAAATCACTAGGAGAAATTTGAATTTCTCAAATTACAGCAAGATCCTCCAGGGAATTTCCCATGTAGGTTTTGAACTGAGATGTCTGTGGATTATATTGAAAGGAAAAAAAACCCAAACAAAACCGCCCTCTGAAGTGAGATTTTGAACACGGCTGTCTGAGGAACTTTAGCATCAAAAGCTCAGATGACAGAACTCTTTTCTCTGGGAAGCCAGCTTACTGCTTGGGGCAGAATTAAGCAACATTAAATGTTGTATCAAGGATAAAAATAAATAAATCCAGGCTGATATGTTAACCATGGGCATCCCACATCAACTTTTAAGGAGGCTTCACTCTCAGTCCTCCCCCTGTGTACGGGAGTTACCTTTTAACACAGACAGTTACTCCTTCAGATGATTTTTTTAAACTGATCTATGTAGAAGTGCTAATATAGAGCCACATCCTGGGAAAGAATAAGCTCATTCAACTCCCAACAACTCAAAGGAGAGTTGAGGGCACGGAGGTTCATGAAGGAGGCCCTCAGAACCAGGCCATAGTTAGCTATAATTAAGCACTGGGCCGGGTTACCAAGGGAGGTTGTGGAACCCCTGTCACTGGCGGTTTTTAAGAACACATTGAACAAACCCCTCTCAGGGATGGTCTAGGTTTGCTTGGTCCTGTCTCAGCACAAGAGGCTGGACTTGATGACCTCCTGAGGTCACTTCCAGCCTTATCGTTCTATAATCCTATGAAGGGTAAGGCACTTAGAAAGGACACTGGACAAGCAGCGGTTGTTTATGTTCCGGTAGCACAGAGAGGACCCAAGTGAGATCAAGAATCCATTGTGCTGGCCACGGCATAACACAGAATTAGAGATGGCCTCTACCCCAGACAGTTTACAATCGAAGGCCCTGATTCGGGAAAAAATTCTTAATTCAGTGTAACACTTTATCACATGCTTAAGTACTATACTGACTAAGGCTTAATACACAGGATAGACAGAGTACATCTACACTGAATTGTAAACCCAGATCTGTGGGACACGGATTCAGTGTTTCCAGGCCCGCACTTGAACACCCACACTGCATTGTAAACCTGGGCTTACAATTGCTGGACCCGGGTCTCACAGCTGTGCTAATGCGTCCCTACTGCACTATGCAGGCCTTCTGAGTCAGCTCTGCAGCTTGAGCTGTGTCCACACTGCAGAATGACAGGGCTTGGGCATGAGCAACACTGGACTCAAGCTCTGACCCCTCCTGCAGGTGGCTCCTGGAACCCAGGTCCTCTGTGCTTGCTGACCCGATTCTGAAAGATTTGGTTGGCCAGGAGGGACGGCTGGGCTCAAACCTGACTCTGAGCTTGGGTTTACAATGCAGTCTAGACATCCCGATAAAGAGTGGGAGGGGAAGCAGAGTCACAGAGAGGAGAAGTGACTTGCCCAAAGTCACACAAGAAGGCTGTAGCAGAGCTCCCTGAAGAAGATTGCTCCATCCCCATCTGGGAGGGTGAACCTCTTGTCCCCTTTTCTCTTCAGACACAGTTCTGAAGCTCTGACCCCAGCCCAGCTTTCCTTCTAACCCCTCACAGCCTCCTCCCCTCCCCTCCCCTCCCAACGGGCCCATCTGCTGCACTCAGCCATGACTTCTCCACTGAAAAAAAAAGTGTGGCCCTCCAACTATGTAAATGGTTTTACCCCACAGTACCTGGTTTTGTTTGGTAGTGCAACAATATCCTGGGATGCGTGCACAGGCAGAAAAGTATGTGGTAAGCTATGGGCTGAGAAAGGTAAATAACGTATCATCTTCCAAAACACTTGTAATAGGTTTAAAAATGGAGCCTTTGGGGAAATGGGAGTATTATCAGGGAACAAGCATAATAAGAAAATATTACAGCTCCTCTGTAAATATTCTCTGTAACCATAATAGTTAAATCATGACACACCATAACTTGTAGGAGGGGAGTTCCAAGCAGCCTTCTAATACACTGCTTCTTCAGAAGAGATGCTATTACGGTGACACGATAGTTTTCTGTGGGTAATTTACTTGAGTGATTAAACTACTGTGATTTATTTTATGGTGGAACGTATTTTGGGGTTAGCCAAGCTGCAGGATGCTCCAGGGAATAAGTCAGTGCACATGGTAGCGAAGAGAGGAAGAGCAACAGAGATAAAGAGAAACAAAAATCACAGCAAAGGAGGTCAGGCCCACAATGTCCATAATTTAGAGACATCTCGAGCCTGTTTCTTTCTCATAATTTCAGCCAGAATGGAAGAATTTACAAGAAATTCTTTACCATGCAAGATTAGAGATGTAGAATAGACTCCTCCGTTCTATGGCCAAAAGGGGCATTGTGGGCATCTAGTCTGATCTCCTGTATGGCACAGGCCAGAGAACTTCCCTGAAATAATTCTTAGAGCAGATTTAACAGAAAAACATCCAGTCTTGATTTAAAAATGGTCAGGCATGGAGAATTCACCACGACCCTTGGTAAGTTGTTTCAATGGTTAATTACTCTCCCTGTTAAAAATTAATGCTTTATTTCCTGTCTGAATTTGTCTAGCTTCAACTTCCAGCCCATGGGTCATCCCAGATTCTCCCCTGCATTCAGGTTCTAGGCATGAAGAGCACGAACCTTACGTTAGACATTCCCACCGAGGAAAGGATTGATTCCAGCTACAGGGAGAGTGCCCAGGATCAGGTGTTGATGGGGTCCATCCTTTTTATAGCCACTAAGTCCAGGTTTAAAGGGCAAAGACAAAGACAGAGAGAGGGAAAGCAGAGACAGAGATTGTGGGGTGAAAAATTTTTTGGACAATGATAATTTTTTTGAAAACCCCACTTCCACCCCCTTCCCTCTCTCTCTGAAAAATTTCAACCATCTCTATACAAGAGCAGTTCAAGGGGGTGTCCCAACAGAAATGTCCTCATTGGCGATGGCACTATCTTTTTGCCCTTCCCATTGTTACCCAGATCTTTACCTCCTTGAAGCCACACAATCAGCGCTGCATGCAGACCCCTACCTTTTAGACAGGGTGGATGAACAAGAATGCACTACACCCACTTCCTGGTACAGATCCAGCTGCTGATTATTACCTGGCTAAGACCCAGTTCTCTCTGACAGCACCTCTCCCCCGGTGTCCTATGATAGTAATAGCGACTGTCAAAGCCATCATGGCTGTTGCTTCACAGGGTTGAGCTGAGAGGAGAAGGGGGAGGTCACTTCCAGGGGCAGGCTATTGAATTCCACAACATCCGTGGCCACTAGGCAGTTCCAGTACAGACATGGAAAAATCCAGAGCAAGGTCTCTATTTACGCCCTGCATTTTGGGTTTCCAGATTCCTTGATGCTCAGTCTTTTTACATTCTCTGAGCTGATGAGGTTTGCTATCTTGGGGCCAGATTCTGATTCCTTTACATTGCCCAGCACCCTCACAGTGGAATGGGGTACCTCTCAGTGCGTGTAAAGGGAGGAGGATCTGGCCAACAAAACACCTCAACATTGTGCAAGTTCCAGAGACTGGATGGGAAGGATAGTCTTGTGGTTAGGAAGCTAGCCTGGGACCCTGAAGACCCCAATTCAGTTCCCCGATCTTGCACAGACTTTTTCTGTGACCTCGGACAAGCCCCGGTACGTAGATTGACACTGCAATTGAAGAGGCGATCGCAGCTCGGCTAGACAGACCCGCACTAGCTTTAATCGAGTTAGCATGGCCGTGAAGACATAGCAACGTGGGCTGTATAAGCCCACCTGGAACCCTGGGTTCATGTGTTTCTAGTCCGTGCCAGCGTCTGTGCTGCTGCATCTTCATGGCTATTTTAGCTGCATTAGCTAGAGTGAAACTAGTGTGCGTATGCATAGCCATGTTGCAAACACACCTCTAGTTGCAGGACAGACGTACCCCACCTCTCTGTGCTTCAGTTCCCCACCTGCGAAGAGGGATAACAGCACCTCCCTACCACACAGGGATACTGTGAGCTGCCCAGGCATTATAGCAACGGGGCGCATACAAGTGTCTGCGACACAGAAAGCCCTGTTAATGGTCAGCGGCTAAACACTGCCCTCTGATCACTGAATACACAGCGTGGACCGCACGGTACCTGATCGAAAGAGCAACGGCTGCATGCAAAGATCAGCAATGACGATGCCACCCTTGTTTCATTGCAACGTGCCAGTTCTCACTGTGACAACCTCTCCGTGATGCTAAGCAGGCTCCCATTCCAATGCGATTAGATCAGTGAGATCGCTGCTTATTTTTCACATTTGGGGAATTCATCAGTTTGTCTCAGGAGCTCAGAGGCCATCATCAGAACTAAGGAACCAGCCCTGCTCCTCCTACACAGTCAATATTTTTATAGGATGAAATCTCTTTGGAAACTAATTGGAAAGAGTGATATGCTTTGGAAGCGATTTCTGAACAGCTGGACAGGGTAGCAGAAGGTCAATTCTTCTTCCTTCTCTTCCCCCTCACTTCTCCTATGCCCTCCTTTTTTTATTCTGTTATTTCCCTCTCATTTCTCTTTCCCTCTCTCTCGTCTCCATCTGGTCTGACTTTGGCATGTTTCATTTAACAATCTCCTTTCCGAATCATGAGCCTGGCTTGGTAGGCCATGGATATGCTCCTCTCTGGCTAGTTAGCTAGAAAACCAGACAAGAAGATCCACACCTGACCTGAGCTGGTAAAGGTGTGTACAGCGCTGAAGGCAAATCTAATGCCTGCCTTTGATCCGAACTCATCGAAGCGGCTTTCAGATACAGCAGGCATGTGAGTCTGCCTGCTTACTTGTTTAGCGTAAATGCTGTTAATGACAAGCAGCTCCTAGCCTAGGAAACTGTAAAGATCAATCCAGGCCCAAGGACTCTGATCAGACAAACCAAGTTCAGCTCCTGTGTGTTCTGGGCTGACTGCACTTCCAGGGAAATAAAACAATTATGGTCCGTTTTTAGGAACGGAAGCAGAGTCACGAGTGGCAAGGTGACAGGGGCTATGTCATGCTAGTAGTGGGGTGGAGAACAGGTCCTTCTCGTTGAAAGTAGGTTTGCTCGGGAGTAGAAAGGCGTTTCATGTTGAACCCTTACTAGTCTGCAGTGTTTGGCTCCCGTGGTACTATGGTTACCAGTGAATCCAAAACTACTAAAGATGGTTTAAGAACCGATTTTGTGTGGATGCCACCGGCCACTTGTCCTTGTGCCCCTGTATAAGGAATTAGGTATGGATGCAGGAAGAACTGAGGATAACAGACCTGATCTTGCTTTCTCCTTTTCCCCTGCACCCATATATTCTTTAAACTCTTCTTGAGGCAGGATCACCATAGGCAGATAATAAGAATACCTGGCTCTTATCTGCTTTTTATCCATAGATCTCAGAACACCATACAAAAGTAGGTCAGGAGCATTATCCACATTTGATAGAAGGGGAAACTGAGGCACAGAGGGGGGAGTGACTTGCCTAAGGTCACCCAGCAGCAGAGCCAGGAATAGAACATAGGTCTCCTGAGTCCTATTCCAGTGCACTAACCTCTAGGCAACACTGCCTTCATGGAGGCAGATAGCACTATGCCCCTTTAAAGAGGTAGCTTCTTTGTGGGCATGGGAAGGCTGACCAACTCCCTACCTCTCACAATGGTGTTTACAGTGAGAGGTTCAATGGCTTTATTTCACTCTCTGAGGACAACGCCAGCAACAGCAAGAGGGCAGAAGATTTTGCAAGTGAATCACTGGCTAGGGAAGATGTGGAGGGTTTTGGTTTCGTGGAACATTGATCCTCCTTCAGTGGGGAAAGAGAGCTATCCAGCTTGGATGGCCTCCACCTCAGTAGAAGGGGGACCATCTCCTGGGGGACAGGTTGTCTAGAGTAGTGCAGAAGGTGTTACACTAATAGCAAAAGGGGAGGGTAAAAAGAGGGCAGAGATGAGCACTCAGCTCAAAAACAAAATTGAGATGTTGAGAACAATCAAGAAACCAAGAATTTCTCCTCTTTGTGTCCTTTGAATTGCCTAGACACCAATTTCAGGAGCCTGTGTAACAAAGAGGAGGAATTAGAATAGCTCATTCATGAGCATAAATTCAGTCTTGGTATTACTGAAACCTGGTGGGATGAGTCACACGCCTGGAATGTTAAAATCAATGTCAAAAATGTCATTGCCTGTTTCCAAGTCACTGGTAATTTGGACGAAAATGATCTTGAATGTTTATGGATCAAAGTCCAAACAGATAAAGCACGAGATGGGGTATTAGTGGTGTTAGCTACAGCCCATCTCCTTACACAACTATTTTCAATATATAGGAAAAAAACCTACGTGATCATGGGGGACTTCAATTTGAGGGACATCTGCTGGAGGTCTCACACTGGCAATGCTAAAACATCCTTGGAATTTCTAAACATTATAGAGGACAATTTCCTAACTCAAAACGTGTTCGTTATTCGATCTTGTCCTAACAGACAAAGAGGAACTGATCATGACTTGATTACATCTATAATGTGCAAGCAGAATAAACTCCAGACCAGCAATATATATAATGGACAAACACCTGTCAGGGATGGTCTAGATAATACTTAGTCCTGCCTTGAGCGCAGAGGACTGGACTAGATGACCTCTTGAGGTCCCTTCCAGTTCTATTATTATGTATACTTGGTGCTTTAATAGGACCAGTTTCACAGAGCTGAAAACAATATGAGCCAAATCAGTTGGGAGAAACAATTTAATCAGAAAAGTGTGAATGATAATTGGGAATCATTTAAGAACACCTCACTAGATGCCCAAATAGCCACAATCTCACAAGAGAGGAAGAAGGCTGCACTGGTTAAAAAAACATAACAAAAAACAACCTGGTTTAGAGGGTAAGAGAAGGCAGCTATAAAAAATAAAAGATTATATATATTATATACATATACACACAAAGGGAAGAAACTTGGAAGTTGATAGTAATTGCAGAAAACTGATAACAGAAGCTGAGGGGACACAAGGAGCAATCTATGGCCAGCACAGTTACAGACAATATAAAGGAGGGTTTTAAAAATATATTAGGAACAAAAAAGAAGCCTGACAGTGGTACTGTTCATTACTAAGTGGAAACGGTAAAATTCTCAATAATGTAGAAAAGGTCAAAGTGTTCAAGAAATATTTCTTTTCTGTATTTGGGGGAGAACAGATGATATAGTCTCATCATATGGGGATAACACTCTTTCCATTCCACTTGTATCTCTAGAGGATGTTAAGCAGAAGCTACTGAAGTCAGAACTTTTAAATCAGCAGGTCCAAATAACTTGCATCTAAGAGTTTTAAAAGAATTGGCTGATGAACTCACTGGACAGTTAATGTTGAATTTTTAGTAAGTCTTGGCGCACTGGGAAAGTTCCATAAGACTAGAAGAAAGCTAATGTTGTTCCAGTATGTAGTGAGGCAGAGCGGCCTCCCTCCGGACTGGAGATGGAGGGACCACTACACTCCCCTTGGTGGGCAGAGCCGAACCTGCCCGGTCCCCCTCGATGGAAAGACCAGGATGGGACAGGAAGTATAAAGGAAGGGCCCTGCAGCTCAGTTGAGCGGGAGCCAGCAGAGGAGACGGATGCCTCAGCCCTGCTGCAGCGCCCAGGAGATGAATCTACACTCTGCCACGCCCTGCCCCCGGAAGAGATGGACCCAGATGAGGAGTTACCGGGACTACTGTTGGCTGTCTACCCAAAGGAGCCCAAAGCCTGGTGGATACCAGAGGTACCAAGCCCTGGGGAGGTAGGAAGTAGTCCAGGTACAGCCGAAGACTGGCCGGCTACAGGCCTGACCGCTTCTAGGTTGGTGTGTTGCGGCTGGATCCCCGCCGACCCAGTGGCGGGCCTCTCTGCCACTGCTAGGGCCCTGGGCTGGGATGCAGTGGAGTAGGGCAGGCCCGCATCCCCCTGCCCCACCAAACCCTGGGGTGGCAGACTCCCCACCTTAGGCCAGGAGGCTTGTGCCCCCTGAGGACTCCTGTCAGCACCCTAGACTGCCTTCTGGGTGCTCAACCCCATTTGGAGCCCCCTGAGACTGTATGTATCCCCCTGTGGATGCTCACCCCTACCTGAACCCCAAGACTGTATGGGTTTGCTGGCTGCCTGAGCCCCAAGCTTAGGCTAAAGGCTGCTCCAGAGAAACTATAGTCCTGTCAGCTTAATATCGATCCCAGGCAAGATAACAGAGTGGCTGATCTAGAACTTGATTAATAAAGAACTAAAAGAGGGTCATGTAATTAATGCAAATCAACAGGAGTTTATGGAAAATAGATCCTCTCTAACTTGATTTTTGTATGAGATGACAAGTTTGGTTGATGAAGGTAACAGTGTTGATGTAATATGCTTAGACTTCTGTATGGCGTTTGACTTAGTACTAGATTTAGTTTTTTAATCTAAATGTTAATATAAAATGGACATGGCACACATTACATGGATTAAAAACTAGCTAACTGATAGGTCTCAAAATGTAACTGTAAACAAGGGAATCACGAGCGAGTGGGTATATTTCCAGTGGGGTCCCTTAGGGATTGATGCTTGGCCCTAAACTATTTAACTTTTTTTCAGTGATCTGGAAGAAATCATAAAATCATCACTGATAAGGTTTGCAGATGACAAAAATTGGGGGAATGGTAAATACTGAAGAGGACAGGTCACCCAAACAGACTAATCTGGGTGCAAGCAAACAATATGGCATTTTAATACAGCTAAATGTAAATGTATACATCTAGGAACAAGGAACGTAGGCCATACTTATAGGATGGGGGACCCTATCCTGGAAAGCAGTGACTCTGAAAAAGATTTGGGGGGTCATGGTGGATAATCAGCTGAACATGAGCTCCCAGTGTGACCAAAAAGGCTAATGCAATCCTGGGATGCATAAACAGGAGAATCCGAAATAGGAGCAGAGAGGTTATTTTACCTCTGTATTTGGCACTGGTGCGACTGCTGCAGGAATCCTGTCTTCAGTTCTGGTGCCCACAATTCAAGAAGGATGTTGATAGATTGGAGAGGGTTCAGAGAAGAGCCACAAAAATGATTAAAGGATTAGAAAACCTGCTTTATAACGACTGAGCTACTTGAGTGTATCTATTTAGCTTCACAAAGAGAAGGTTAAAGGGATACTTGATTACAGTCTAAGTTTTTACATGGGGGAACACACTGAATAATGGGCTCTTCAGTCTAGCAGAGAAAGGTACAACAGGATCTAATGGCTGGAAGTTGAAGCTAGAAAAATTCAGATTGGAAATAAGGCATATATTTTTTAACAGTTAGGGTCATTAACCATTGGAACAAATTAACAAGGGTCATGGTGGATTCTCAATCACTGACAATTTTAAAATCAAGATTGGATGTTTTTCTAACAGATTTGCTCTAGGAATCATTTTAGAGAAGTTTTCTGGCCTGTGCTATACAGGAGGTCAGACAGATGGTCACAGTGGCCCCTTCTGGCTTTGGAATCTATGAAGAGACATCCAGCTGGGTGGGATCTGGCCAGGGTCGCCCAGAGGATTCAGGGGGCCTGGGGCAAAGCAATTTCGGGGGCCCCTTCCATAAAAAAAAGTTGCAATATTATATTCTCGTGGGATCCCCTGCGGGGCCCGAGGCCTGCGGCAAATTGCCCCACTTGCCCCCCCGGGCAGCCCTGGATCTGGCAGCCTTGGTACTCTCTCAGAAGGCCCAGGCACAGCCCACCATCAAGGCTACCAAAGCTACAGACAACAGGATCTTCAAAAGATCAGACTTGGGACACAGGTGAGGGAGCTAACTGGGAAATGGTGAAACTGGTCTTGGGAGGGGATTAGTGGTCAAGCTGAATTCCTTTGTCTAGCTCCTTCACACCATTCTGTGAGGCAAGGGGCTGGCAGTGACAGAATGTGCTTATGGAACCTTTCTTCCAAGATCGGAAATGCTGGTTTGCACAGTTTGAAGGACTGTATGAAAAAGTTCAAGTTGTTTTTCACTAGGACTGGGCAGGAAGCAGTTTTCCTGTCACATGAGAGTTTGAAAAAAAATTCTCCCATCCGAATTGAGACAAAAATTGAAATCTTGAAAATTTTTGCAATCAGGAAGGCCAAAGCACAATTGGAGTTGCAGCTAGCAAGGGACATGAAGGGTAACAAGAAGGGTTTCTACAGCTATGTTAGCAACAAGAAGGTGGTCAGGGAAAGTGTGGGACCCTTACTGAATGGGGGAGGCAACCTAGTGACAGATGATGTGGAAAAAGCAGAAGTACTCAATGCTTTTTTTTTTTTTGCCTCGGTCTTCACAGACAAGGTCAGCTCCCAGACTGCTGCACTGGGCAGCACAGCATGGGGAGGAGGTGAGCAGCCCTCAGTGGTGAAAGAACAGGTTAAGGACTATTTAGAAAAGCTGGACATGCACAGGTCCCTGGGGCCGGATGCAATGCATCTAAGGGTGCTGAGGGAGTTGGCTCATGTGATTGCAGAGCCATTGGCCATTATCTTTGAAAACTCATGGTGATCAGGGGAGGTCCAGGACCATTGGAAAAAGGCTAATGTAGTGCCCATCTTTAAAAAAAGGGAAGAAGGAGAATCCTGGGAACTACAGACCAGTCAGCCTCACCTCAGTCCCCGGAAAAATCATAGAGGAGGTCCTCAAGGAATCCATTTTGAAGCACTTGGAGGAGAGGAAGGTGATCAGGAACAGTCAACATGGATTCATCAAGGGCAAGTCACTCCTGACCAACCTGATTGCTTTCTATGATGAGATAGTTGGGTCTGTGGATGAGGGGAAAGTGGTGGACGTGATATATCTTGACTTTAGCAAAGCTTTTGATACGGTCTGTCACAGTATTCTTGCCAGCAAATTAAAGTAATATGGACTGGATGAATGGACTATAAGGTGGATAGAAAGCTGGCTAGATCGTCGGACTCAACGGGTAGTGATCGGCAGCTCGATGTCTAGTTGGCAGCCGGTATCAAGCAGAGTGCCCCAGGGGTCAGTCCTGGGGCCGGTTTTGATCAACATCTTCATTAATGATCTGGATGATGGGATGGATTGCACCCTCAGCAAGTTCACAGGTGATACTAAGCTGAGGGAAGAAGTAGATATGCTGGAGAGTAGGGTTAAGGTCCAGAGTGACCTAGACAAATTGGAGGATTGGTCCAAAAGAAATCTGATGAGGTTCAAGAAGAAGAAGTGCAGAGTCCTGCACTTAGGACAGAAGAATCCCATGCACTGCTACAGGCTGGGGACTGACTGGCTAAGCGGCAGTATGGCAGAAAAGGACCTGGGGATTACAGAGGATGAGAAGCTGGATATGAGTCAGCAGCGTGCCCTTGTTGCCAAGAAGGCTAATGGCATATTGGGCTGCATTAGTAGGAGCATTGCCAGCAGATCGAGGGAAGTGATTATTCCCCTGCATTTGACACTGGTGAGGCCACATCTGGAGTATTGAGTCCAGTTTTGGGCCCCCCACTACAGAAAGGATGTGGACAAATTGGAGACAGTCCAGCAGAGGGCAATGAAAATGATTAGGGGGTTGGGATACATGACTTTTGAGGAGAGGCTGAGGGAACTGGGGTTATTTAGTCTGCAGAAGAGAAGAGTGAGGGGGGATTTGATAGCAGCCTTCAACTACCTCAAAGGGGGTTCCAAACAGGATGGAGCTTGGCTGTTTTCAGTGGTGGCAGATGACAGAACAAGGAGCAATGGTCTCAAGTTGCAGTGGCGGAGGTCTAGGTTGGATATTAGGAAAAGCTCTGGTGGAATCTCCATCCTTAGAGGTTTTTAAGGTCAGGCTTGACAAAGCCCTGGCTGGGATGATTTAGTTGGGGATTGGTCCTGCTTTGAGCAGGGGGTTGGACTAGATGACCTCCTGAGGTCTCTTCCAACCCTGATAGTGTAGGATTCTATGAAAGCACACCTCCCAGAAAGGCATCAAGAGACGGGTGGATTCCCCAGCTCTTCCCTGCCACTGTTTGGCTGCAACATTGTCCGCTATTCCACCAAGCCCCTGCAATTACCCATTCCCATTCAACTAAGAACCAGCCGTTTCACCAGCACCCCCAGACCCAACCATCTCATCGGGGACAGTTACTGATCCTCCCATGGTATTAGCTTTCCACAGCTAAGGTTCTTCACTGTTTCCCCATCTCTCTTCAGTTTGATGTTGGTGGTATTTCCACATTTCTTTCTCCTCATTCACCCTCTTCCAGGGTCAAATCCTCAGTGAGGGACCAGTTGGGCCAATAATTTATATCAATCTCACTCTGGTTGCTTAATTACACAGGGCTTCCTCTGCCTTTACTATGCACAAACTTAGGGGAAGGAGGAGGCCACTAGGATATGAAGCTTCCTTTAGATGTTTTAGAAGAAGGCCTTACATTTATGAACAGATCTACATAAGAAACATGCGCCATGGCAAGCCTCAAAGAATTCAGATAAGAATGTGAAGCGTTCACTTGAAAGGCAGTTTGCTGCTTCCAATCAGGCAAGCCTCAACACAGAGCTTTCAGAAGCATCTGTTCTCAGCTGCTTCTGAAGGCCGATCTGATTTAGGCTGCCACCTTAATCAGAGTTGTGTGTCTGATATTTAGAGACAAGTCTTTATTACCTGCCTGGCCGAAAGATTAGGAAGGGGGAGGGAAGAGGAAATCTTCAGTGTTAAAGAAATGAACAAGAAAGCCTCTTGCTGGGAAGGGAGAGGAGCCTTTGACCTAGACCTGACTCCTTGATAAAATGGAAATTGATCCATTTCTGCAAGAATAAAACTCAGCTCCTTAGTGGTTGCCATTTGTTTTATGAAGTCAGGTATGTTTGTGCAAGGTCACAATACCTACTGCAGCAGAACAAACTGCATCCCCAGAGCTGGCTCATCTCAAGAGACTAGATGAAAAGAGAGGAGTTTGCATTACAAACTGTACGTAACAAGTGCATTTCTCCGGCATGGTGCTCTGGGAACACAGAATTTGCCAAACTGGATCAGCACGGTGAGTTACAAACACAAACAAATGCATAAACTGAGCAGGACGTTAGCATTCTGGAACTTGGGGTTGAGTGGATATAGAGTACAGCACCTCATTTGGTGCTGTTAGTGGCTATTTTAGGCCATGGACCAGCAAAGCACTTAAGCATTGAGGCTAAAATAGGATTCAGTGGGACTACCCACAGGTTTAAAGTTAAGTATGTGCTTAAGTGTGTTGCTGGAGCTTAGGCAGGGCATGAGATATAAACGATGCTAGAAAATGTGAGAATTCCCCGCCCCCATAGCCCATCCCTGCAGAAAGGAAAAGCACTGCTATGATGCTCAAAAGCAGCACCTACAAGACAACAGCAGATTAGCGCCAAAGAGAAAGCTGCAATCACTTCAAGCATAAATAATACAAGATTAACATAAGTGACATAATTATTATCCAGCAAGGCAGGAATTCTTCTTCCAGCATCAGCAAATTTTCCTTCAGCACAGAACGCCATCGGCTTCTAAACAACAGGACCCAGCATTACTAGTTGCTGCAGACAATTTAGAATTGAGCTCAAAATATTCTGTAATGACCAGCAATCACCTCTGTGGAGGGTCTGATTTAACGGCAGTTCATAGCCAATCAGCAAAGAATGGATTTTATTTTGAGGATGCAAATGAGATCAGTTATAGTACTTCCTCCTAGCTTCATGCAGATCTGTATTTAGAAACGAAAGGGAAAAAATGGAGGGGAGCTAGAAAGAAAGAGAGGGGAGATGTATGTTTGCATTGTGAGAGCGGGTTGCATCTGACCTATTTATTCTCACTCCTGAAAGGTAAAAAACTTTCAGCAGTTCAGCCTGATGGCTGCAATATAGCCTTCATTAATGAGGCTTAATGCAGTAACCTCACTGCAACCAGGTACCTTTGCTTAGTGCAGGGGTGTCAAATACGTGCAACAGGCAGGCCAGGACCAGTCTACAAATTGTATTGTACAGCCCACAAGACATAAGCAGCTTGTGTAGAATCTCAGCTTTCTTTACAAATAAAATGTCTCTCTCTCGTGGCTGCAGGAATACCCTACCAAACGTAACAGATAGAGCGATGTCTGCCAGGGTCTGCAGAGACACGAGAGATGAACTACCTTCTCCCTATTCATCTGATTGGAAGGTCAACTCTAAAGCTCAGTGAGGAGGAGCAGTCATTGACTCTTTCACTGCTGGCCAGGCTAGCTGGGGAATGAGGTGGGAGTGAGGTCCTGTGGTGGGAGGGGGCTGGGGAAGGATTTGCCAAAGAAACGGGAGACTCACAAAGATGGGGAAGCTGAAGAAAGGAAATCAGAAAGACACCACAACCTTATTTAGGCACGGCTCTGCTCAGCACTGCAAGGCTTACGTGACTTAGATGGGTAAGAGCCATTGACTTTCAATCAGATTTAGGCATGTAAGGTCCAGATCCTCAAAAAGGTATTTAAGTGCCTAACTCCCATTGATTGCAAAGGGAGTTAGGTGCTTAAACCCCGTTGTGACTCTGGGCTCAAGTGCCTAAGTCACTTTTGAATCTAAATCCCTTAGGCCATACAACACTGAGCAGAGCAAAGCCTAAATACCTTTAAAATTCTGGATCCAAGCATCTAATCCCAGCTGAAAACTCAAAGTTGTCACAGCACTGTTGAAAGCCTGCCTCACCAATTTTGCAGGGATCCATGCAGTGCAAAAATGTCACGCCCAGTTTCAGTTTCCCTCACCGACCCCTACACAGAATCAAAAAACAAGCAGGCCACCTCCTGCATTAAATAAATAAATTAAAAAAAAAATGCTGAGGCTTCTGCCAACTTGTAACTAGCAGAACTTGAGTGTTTTTGGTGTCTTGTCCAACAGCTTTGCACAGCTCCACCACAAACCTTAGAACAGCAGATGAGGTAGCAGCCGCTGTCAATGCGGGAGAGTCGGCCACATTTGGAAGAGAAATATTCATCCTAACCTCTCCCTCCAGCCCTGGGTAGGTTGTGATAGGTAAATCTAGTGAAACTGTAATACACACCGGCAACAGCTCGTTAGCACTTACACAGTGCTGTGCAAAGTTTGGTATAAACTTCGTGCGGGAAGGTGCGAGTCCCAGCTCCAGGAGACATACCCTCACTAGCTCCGCTTGAGCTAGTGTGCTAAAATTACAGTGTAGCCGCGGTGGTCTGAGGAGTAGGAGGGGCTAGCTACCCTGAGGATGTACCTAGTGTCTCAGACTGGTACATACTTGGAGCAGCTATCCCCTCCCAGCACCGTGACTACACTCTATTTTTAGCATGCTAGCTCAGCCAGTCATATCCCCAGCAGCTCAAAGTGTAGACATACTCTCTGTAACACCCTGCAAGGTGCACATGTATTGTCATTTAACGCCTCGAGGAGAGGAGAACCTGGGCTATGCACAGCATGGGTTATGAAGAGAAAGTCAAGCCAGACAAATGTGTTGTCATTCAATAAAAAAACCCCAAACCGTTAAGCGATGGAATGAATCCGCTAAGACACTACAGCTTACTGTTCTTTGGCCATCTGGTCCTTTATACCAGCTGCAGAGGGCAGCAAACTCAGTCTGTTCTCTCGCCAACTTTATCCCCAAATCAGCAGATTCCCCTCCAATTGCTGTATAGATCCAGGGGAAATCTGTGGAAGCCACTGGCCATCCATTCAAATTGACATCCAATTGCCCTTTGTTGGCCACTGGTCCCAGAACCTCCCCTTAGGGTGGGGGTGGAGGCTCCAAATTGTGAAGGGGTCGCTCAAGCAATTTAGCCTGTGTTGAGGGGGCCTAAGGGAGCTAGCCGGTAGAGGTGTTCAGAAAACATCCCTCCCCCATGGGAAGTTTCAGCAAAAAATTAAAAACTCAATTTTTTTTATTCTGAATGCTGCTGCTGTGCCTCATGGGAGTTGTAGTTTAGATATCTCATACCCACGGTTCTACCCTATAGACCCAGCTCCTTTGGTTGGACTACATCTCCCATGATGCATCCGACTCTCCCTTCTAGGTGAGGGGAGGTTGTATATCATGGCACTCGCATGGATTCAGGATGTCATGGGAGAAGTACTTCACGCTCCCGTTCTCTTCTATGGGCTGGGATCCCCAGTCAGATTACAAATTCCATAAGGTGCTGCGGCAGCATTTCAGAATTTAATTATTTCAGTTTTGGGGTGTTCCATTTAAAAAAAAACGGAAATTTCCCATGGAAATGGGGAGCTATTTCCCTGCTGAGCAAAGAAATCAAATAATGAAGGACTTCAGCATCTACTGCAACTGGCATCTTATTTTGGTGCTGTGTGTGGTTGGGAGATACCACCACCATTCTCCCGACACAAGCAAACAAAAGGAACCCTGGGGTGCAGCGGAGAGGGACTTGTGCCCAAGGAGCCCATCAGAGCACAAGATATTTTGAACATCTGGTCAAGCGACTGCAAGTGGTGTTGGTGTCTCAAGTAGGTGGACCATGGTTTGTGGGCATAGCTTGGGAGAATATCACTATTTTCCCCCTAATTCAAGCCTTGGATTGGAGAAGCAAAATGCCATAGGGCAAAAGTCCCATGGATCTCCATGGTGGAGGATCAGAGCCGTGGACAGCAGCTCTCTGCCAGGTCCCACCTGAGTCCCTCCCATACTTTGGGACCCAGAGGGTAAGCAGAATGAAGGAATGATGTTTTGGAATCACTGTTGCTTCTCCAATCCACATCCCTAACAGGGAGCAAATGGGTTGATGTCCTTCTGCCCATGGCATTAGAGAGGGAGATTTGGCACATAGGTCTTAGATGCTAATAGTAAGACCTGCAGAAAGGCAAGTGAAAACGAGGCCTCCCGAAAACAACCTGGCAAAGAGCTGTGGAAGCCGAGCTGAAAAACCTGGGGCACAGCTGGGGAACCATTGAAAGACTCGCAAGAAACAGACAGGAGTGGAGGAGCCTCGTCACTGCCCTAAATGCCAGCGGTATAATAGGAACACGATGATGATGATGCAGAGGTCAGATACTTGGTTCTTCTCTTCCAGAGTGTTATGACCCAATCTCATTAAATTGTTTCCATCTGGCAACATTTCCATGTGTGGTATAGAAGCTCATTTGCTTCTTGAATCCTCCTGGTCTCATACCTACAATGAAGTGTCATCATAACACGGTGACGGTGTACACGAAACCAGATGCAGTTTCACTGCATGTTAGAAATGTGGTAAGAGGGGAAAAGGTGATTTCTGAAAATTATTCTTGGAAAATATGCAGCATTCCAAGCATTGTGTTTGTTTGTATCCATGTAAATACATATGGAAAAGGGGAAGATTCTGTTCAGCTGTTCTCAGCCAGAAGTCTTTTAATAATAAATCATAGTTTGCTTTCATTCCAGGACCTCAAAGCACTTCATGACATGAGCTTTATGTCAAGCTTGAAGACATTCTTGGAAGGAAAGTATTAGAGTGGTCGAAAAATTTCCATCAAAACATTTTTTTGACTGAAAATGAGGGTTTTGACTAAAAGAAAAGTCTTGGCAAATAGGGCAAAAACATTTCCTTCAAAATTTCCAATTGTTTTTTGTTTAGAAAACCAAAGAATTTTTGATTTTGGGCTGAAAAGTTCCAGTTTTGTATGAAAAGTCAAAGCATTCCATAGTAACTGCTTCCCCACCCCTGCCAAACCAACTCTAATTATTATCCCCATTTAACAGATGGGGAATTTGAGGCAGACAGAGTAAGTGGTTTGCCCAAGGGTACGTCTTCACTTACATCCGGGTCCAGATGTAAGCAATTGGTTTTCTGAGTTCGATTTATCGCGTCTGGTTAAGACGCGATAAATCGATCCCGGAAGTGCCCCGGATCGATCCCGGAAGTGCTCGCCGTCGACGCTGGTACTCCAGCTCGGCGAGCGGAGTACGCAGCATCGACGGGGGAGCCTTCCTGCCGCGTCTGGACCGCGGTAACTTCGGACTAAGGTACTTCGAATTCAGCTACGTTATTAACGTAGCTGAATTTGCGTACCTTAGTCCGAAGTGGGGGGGTTAGTGTAGACCAGGCCTATGTCACACATCAAGTTCCTGGTAGAGTCCAGAACAGAAGCTAAGGGCTTGGCTATATGGTGTGGTAATGTGCCTGCCAGGGGTGTGATATCTCACGTGCACTCACATTGCACTTTAACTGGGCTGTGTAGATGCTTTTGTTAGGCAACCTTTAGTGTGCACCACCCAGGTCTGCCCAGACCAATTAATGCGTAACACATTGGTGTGCTTGAGAAATCCCACCCCCATAGGGCACATTACCACACTGTGCGGAGAAGCCCTAAGTCTCCTGGTTGCTGGTTTGGGGCCTTAATCACTGCACAAAATATTGCCTCTTAAATGAAAGGAATAGGGGTGACTGCAGAGTAGGGCAAAGTATCAAGAGTAATCAGTGGTTGCTTTGCAGTTACCCAATGGAAAACATGAGGATTTCCTACAAGGAAGTTCTTCTGGGTTAAGCCCCCCTGATTCAGTTCTAAGTGCATCATACTTTAGTTTAAAGTTACTGCAGTTTACCATAGTTGTAGTAGGAATGGCCAAGAGCTCAAAGAGGCAAACAAACAGGCTCGCCTGCACCTTGGGACTGGCAGTGATCTTTATTGTTTCCCCCCCATGACTTCTTTTTGAAAAACTGTCTTTGTTGGTGTATGTTAGCCAGGCCTACAGGGACTCTGCTGGTTGTCCTAGATTAATTTACATGGAGTGATGAGAGTTGCAATCCATCACTGAGCAAAGAAAACAAACACAAACCAGAGGAAATAGTTGGCAGAGGGAATGTCAACAAACATATTTGCACCAAAGTCAAAGTGTGAAAATGGGATTTTTTTTAATAGCCCCCATAAGATATTTTGTGAATGACCTTCCAACCATTAAGACTGTTTAATGTCTTTTCTCTTCAGATACCCTTCACAAAGTCCTTAGATCCCTCCATTTCCCCCCACCCCAATCCTCTTCTCCTATCCACAGAGGGAAAAGCCCTCGAGTGTATGTATTCCCATGGCAGAGGTGATGCCAGACTGGACCAGACCACTGGTCCATCTAGGCCAGTAGCCAGTCTGACATGCATTGATATCAGCTACTTCAGAGGCAGCTAGGGAATAACTTTTCCTCAGCACAAGTTTCTGCCTAACCCCTATTAGAGATTGAGTTTTGCCCTAATGAATCAGGGTGACTATACCTAGAGTGAACTCTCAGTTCCTAGTGAATTTGCATGTCCCCTTCCCTTAGACACACTGCTGCCACCATCTTTCTTGTCAAGGACAGAGCAGACTCCCTTCAGACCCAGTCATCCTAACTCCCTACTTTGCCAGAGGGCTCACTATTGAGTGCCAAAAAATGACCCTTTTTTGGCCTGGAAACTGAAGGCGAGGACCTTACCGCTGAGCGTTATAGCCCCAAAATGGGAGGTGGATTGTTTTTGTGGGTTTGCATCAGAGCCTTGATGTCACCTGAATGCTGTGCTTTGTCCCAGGGGATGTAAGGGCTGGCAGGAAAGCATCACACTCAAAGAAAACTCTATCCCATGTTGAAAAATATAAAGGAGACATGATGGATTTCTGCTCTAACAATGGGCTCTGTTAGGAATCATGCTACAATAGCCCACGGAAAAGCAGCTGAGATTCAGATGCTGCCTAGTATATTTTTTATTCTATTGGGTACATAGAAAAGATGGCTGAAATACAATTTGTTTTACATATGAAAAACCAGCATGGAATTTTTATATTCTATCAAGAGAAGCTCTCTGCTCCCTGAGCAGCAGAAGACTGATGAGGAAAGAATATGCAAATAACCTCCTTGCCTTGATGGGAAAAAAAGTGACCGTCTGTATTCAAATTCCTAGAGTGAGACCAGAGACTAATTCATCAAGCTCAGATTGCTCTTTGATCAGGGCTGCCTTGCTAGCTCCATGCTGGCAAGGCCTCATAGACAGACAAGATCCAGGGCTTGATTCTCTTCGTCAGCCACATCTGCATGCAAATGAAAGAAACTTGGCAGCACCATGCCGGCTAGGAGCTACCAACTGCTGACTCTGCCACAGTGAGATGAAGAGCACTGTTCTGTGCAAGAACAAATGGAGGGGGAGAGATGGCGGGGGGAGGGTGGAAATTGGATTTCTCTGGGCTGGTTCAGGCTTTGTGTCCTGAAACAGTCAGTCATTCTTGTCACATATGCCAACTAATTTCCTCCCCTTGTTAAAACCACTGCTTAGATCACCACATCCATATAACAAGACAGAAATGTAACACTCCTGCGGGAAGGGTCGGGGAAATGCAGAAGCAGAGAGTCACTGAATGACTAAGGAGATGCGGCCAATCTTCATTGGGGGCATTCAGGAGTCAGGCTTCCCCCGTTGCTCCAACAATAGCTTTTGAGAAAAGAGCATATACTGTTGAATACAAGCCTATTGTTGTGGTTCTAATGTGCCCTGTGCGATGACAAAAGAAGCAATCCCGCAGCGATCAGATCACTGGGGAGCATTCTAGGGGTACATCTCCACCGCACACTAAGCCTGGCTCTGTGGGGCTCGGGCTCATGGTCTTGGTATTTCCAAGCCAGGTCTCACAACTGTGCTAATGTGTCCGTACTGATTCTGGTCTGCGGCTTGATCGGTGTCCTTACTGCAAAATAACAGGACTTAGTCTCAGTGGGACTCAGGCTCTGACTCACCTGCCTAGCAGGGTTCTAGGACCCCGGACCTGAGTCAGACTGATCTGTGTGTGGATGGAAAGGGGGCTTGGGCTCAATCCTGGGTCAGAGCCCGGCCTTAGCGTGCTGTGTAGATACACCTTATGTGGGGTGGACTTTAGGTTCTGATCCCTCAGTGGGTCCGTGGAGGCTATTTCTGATCATATCACTATGGAACATTCTATGTGGCCTGGCTCTTTAAGGACCAACCGTGCAATGATGATAGCACTAGGGAACAGAGTTCGTTGGGGGGGGAGGGGGATATTAAAATTTCTAAGTCATTTTCATTTAGCCCTGCTAAATTTGAAGTGGATGCATTTTGGTTTTCCCCTCCCCCCCAAAAAAGATTCTAGAAAATTATTTTAAAATGGAACATGTTCTCAAAAAACATTATTAACATTTGTTTTTCAAAAACCCTCGAGAAATTTAGATGCAATTTTTCCCCAAAAATGTCACCAAAAATGAAAGATTTCCAAAAAAATTGAGAGTGTTTGACAAAATGTGTAAAGAAAATATTTTGACAACAAAACTGCTGGTTTGAAAAATGTTGGACAGATCTTCAATGGGACCCTGTATGTGGCCTGCCACTGTAGGTCAGTCTTCTCCGCAGAGATAACCTGGGCTCTTATCCCTAACCCCCTCCCATCCATACATAAAACCTTCTCACCCGAGTGTAGTGGTGCTTTAAATCTGGGCTCCAGCAGGCCCATCCGGAGCTGTAGACTAAGGCCTGGCTTCTGCTTTCACTAGGGCTGGTAACCCGTCTGCTTTGCAGTGAGGACGCAGGCTAAACCACTCAAGTGCTGATAGTCCTCCAATATCTTCCCACGATCCCCCGTGTGCCCAGAAAGACAAATTTTCGTACAATTCATTGGCAAAGAAAGAATCATGGAACAGCTCAGGTTACTGCAGCACAAAGAGCCATGGGGTATGCCCCTCAAAACCCTAGTGACAGACCCAGGGGAGGGCAGCACCTGAGAAGACACAACAACTCCACTCACACCAGGGCTTGGCCATCCCAGGTTCTCAGATGTGGGTGTCAATCACGCAAGTTAACTCTGCAGACCCTTTAGGGTCTGATCCCAAAACATGCTCCACCTGGGGGCAGGGGTCCAAGTGTATTGAGTTCGCTGCAGGATTGGGGCCCTTAAATGCAAGCTGGCATGGAATGCCCTTTAGTGATCCTCTCTTAATTCACACTGGTGACCAAGTGTGTCAAGAGCAAATCCCTTTGAAGTGAAAGGTCATTCCTATTTGCATTCATATTCCCCTTGTAGGTGCCTTCATTATTGTACACAACCTGCCTTTTGCAGCCCTGTGATACTTGAACACGGTTTGCATCTTTACATTAAGCACATGAGCAGCACAAAGACATTCTATGCTCATTATTTTCCCCGCAGATTTATGAGCAGAGGGATGACACCCAAAGGGTCGGCCTTCACAGCAAGCCAGACCTATTCTCAGCATGCCATGTATAATTTATATTGGACATATGCTTGCTTTGTCACACCTATCTGACACATTAGCATATGCCACTGCATAGCATTCCACATAAAAAGCCATATACAGAGCATCAGTGCAAACGAATGGTATTAGGAAATGTTTGCATGCCACTAAGTAATACTAAAAATAATTATGTGGTTTTACTAAATAGAAATCACCATTCTCCGAGAGACGTATGAATTTTTATGTCCTTCATTAGGGTGACTTATGACTCCTCAGTTTTCCTACACCCCTAACATGGTACTTTAAAATGACTCTCCTCTCTCTCTCTCTCTCACACACACACACACACAAAATGGACATGAAAATACATATATGGCCATCCCAACCACCATCTCTCCATGAGAGATTTTATTCAGAGATCAGTATCATTATCCCTGTTTCACAGATAGGGAAACTGAGGCATGGAAGGGGAAGTTGCTGCGTCCCCTCCGACACTTGCTGCATCCTCTCCGATTCCTTAGTCTACTTCCCTGGGCTGCTTCTCAGCAGCTCTAGCACCTTCTCTGCCCCATCTCAGGACTTCAGCCTACTCATCTTATTCAGCCAGGAGCTTGCTCTCACTCCCCGGATTCTGCCCAGCACTGCTCTGCCCAAGGTGCTTGCGTTCTTCCTCCTGCAAGGCAGCCATTTCTCCTTCCTCGAGCTCCAGGGAGCAACTGAAGCTGCTCTGCCCTGCAGCCCTTCTTATATGGGCCTGCCCGGCCCTGATTGGCTGCTCCTCTCAGCCCTTCTCAGATTGGCTGCCTCCTCCACAGCCTCCCTACGGCCCTTAGAGCAATGGTGGACAACCTGCGGCCCATCAGGATAATCCACCGGCAGGCCGCGAGACAGCTTGTTTACATTGACCGTGCGCAGGCATGGCCGCCCGCAGCTCCCAGTGGCCGCGGTTAGTCGTTCCCGGCCAATGGGAGCTGTGGGAAGTGGCATGGGCTGCAGGGATGTACTGGCTGCCGCTTCCTGCGGCTCCCCCATCACAGCAGGTGCTCTTTTACAACTCTTAGATGCAAGTTATCTATCCCAGATTTAAAAGTGTCTAACTTTAGTAGCTTCTGTTTAACCTCCTCCAGAGATATTAGTGGAATAGGAAGAGTTATCACCATATGATGAGACTATATCATCTGTTTTTCCTCCGAATACAGAACAGAAATATTTATTGAACACTTCTGCCTTTTCTACATTATTGAGAATTCTACCATTTCCATCTAGTAGTGAACCAATACCACTGTCAGGCTTCTTTTTGTTCCTAATATGTTTTTATTAACCTCCTTCATATTGTCATTAGCTTTGATGGCCATAGAGTTCTCCTTGCGGCCTTTGGCTTCTCTCATCAATTTTCCTACCTTCTGATTTATATTCGTTACCATCAACTGCCCCTTTCTTCCATTTGTTTATATATATTACTTATTTTTTACAGCTGCCTTCTTGCTCAAATTGTAGGATTGTGGCTTTTGGGGCATTTAAGTAAGTTGTTCTTAAAGGATTCACAATTATTCACAATTTTTCTGATTGAAAATGTGAGATGAACCTAATCCATTCAGCCTCAGATAGCCCCAGCTGGGGTCACCCCACTGATTTCTGGTTTCTGCTTCAAATCACCCTCTTTAGACGGACTTTCTCCAGCCTACCTCCTGAGTTCTGTCGCTCCGCTTTCCTTCCCTTAGCTCATTCCAGCAACCACTTCGTCTCTGCCTCTTTGCACAATCTTGCAATCTTAGTGTAAGAGCCCTCTCTAAAACTCCTGCCCTCTAGAACAACCTTCCTCCATTTGTGTCTTAGCAGCCCCCCTGCACCCCCCCCCCACACCTTGAAGCGTCATCTGTAAACATTTTTTTCTCCCTTATTAATTTCTCTAAATATTATTTGCAATTACACTATTCAAATCTGTAAAGCATTTCAGGATGCAGTGGGTCTGAAAGATGCCATACAAAAAACAGTGGTATATTGCCTTGTATTTGGCAGAGACACAGGCACGCACATGTAATAGCATCACCATGGGCTGTGAAGTAGATTTCAGCCTTGCTTTGTCAGCCCTGAGGAATGAGATCTTTCTCAAGGTCACACGCAGCCCAATTGATCTTGGCGTAGCTCTTTCTCTTGGTGTTACAAAATCCACTACATATATATTTCTGATTTGAACTCCAGAGTCCTGAGTGAGCACCAAGTCTTTAGTACTTTCCTTTCCCCAGAGAGTGTTGTCTGCCCCGGTCAGGGCTGAGGTTCAGTGGTGCATTGAAGCCTGCAGTTCACCCACCCATGCAGTTTGTTTAAACAAAGAGCTTTAGCAATGTCCGGTCTTTTAAGTACTAATGTTACAGCTGTTAGTTGAAAGTGCAGTACTACAGAAATTCCAATCCCAAGGAGCCATAAAAAAAAAATTTAAAAAAATCTCTATGTTCACGGTCAGATCACGGCTCTGCGGTCCCAAATTCCTGACAGAGCTGGAAACCTGGCTCATTTAGGGAATCCCTCTCCAAATGGAAAAAAAAAAAACAATCCCAATTCTTTTCAGGCCTACAATGTACCTTGGAAATGGCCTACAGAAGATTTGTCATTTTAGGCCAATACCGAGAATATTTGTGTGTCTTGCCCCCAGAACAGATGCTTCTGGGATCTACGATGTTCAACTTGAACTTCAATTAACCAGTCAAGACACAAGCAGTTCTAGCTAAATGTTGCTTTCTCAGCTCTTTTGCAAGAAACATATGTATTCTCAGTAGACAACCCTGACTTGTACCTCACTTTTGTTTGAAGTTATTCTCCTAGCACAGAGTGAATTTGCATTTGAAAAGCCCACAGGCCAACATCTGGGTGTCTGTCATCTTTCCAGCCCTTTAGGCAGAATTTTTTTTCCACTAGGTCATGGATCTCGGCATCTTAAAAGGAGCGACTGACCTTGCTTAAGAAGGCAAGAGGCTGACATTAGGAATCATGATGCTGGCGGGGGGGGGGGGGGGGACGCATTTTTTCAGTAGCTAGCCCAAAAGATACATTCCTAAACTTTCTTCTCCCTTTGGAAAGAATCACAGTGGGTACAAGAAGAATCAAACAATTCTGGGCTAGACTGTGACTTGGTCTATGCCCCCCTGGCAAGGCGGGGGGTGAGAGCGAGTCTACAACCTCCTTGCACCCCCCTAAAACCTCCCTGAAAGAGGGGAGTGGCCACGTGGCTGTGCCTTGGCTCCACCTCGACTGCTTGTTGGCAATAGAGCTGAGCCTCCCTGAGGGACAGTGGCGGGGGGGGGGGGGTTGTCATCTATTGCTGTTGTAGAGCAGTAAATCACTGCAGGAAGCAGGGGATGTGTATTGTGACTCAGAGGGGTGTCAGTCACACGGCTTCCTTGGGCTACTCCTGGGGTGGGGCAGTTGGCACTACCCCTTCCTCAGCACTGTGGCTCTGGGCCGAATGCGGCCGTGAGGGCACAGTGCTGGGTGACCGGGATTCTAAATACTACATCTAAATAGCCAGAAGAGTCAGTCATCTTTGGGATTTTAGTTAAAGGACTTAAACATAATATAAAAAAAAAAAAAACAGATTGACCTGGAATCTGCCATCTCCACAGCCTGTTGGTACTGAGTATGGCTCATGGTTAAGTTATCCTAAGTGAAGAGTACTTACTAGAATAACTTGCCTTACAGCCGCTTGGAATGTCTTATTCTTTATCATGAATTCAAGGGAGCTGTCATGCTCCTGTGCCAGATATGGACTGGCTACAGAGCTTCTTTTTACGTGAGATACACACCAGATGTGTTCATGATAAAATCCTTTAATGCTCTCACAGGTATGGCTGAGGTTAGCTTAAATAAGGTATTTTATACACAGCACCACCTAGTGGCTGAACAGCATAATACAGTTTAACATTCAATTACATCGCCCCTTTAATTTCTACATTCCTACTATTTACAAAATTTACATTATCCCACTATCTTTGAAATTCAGTAAGTAAGTTGAGTGCGTCTGAATCATCCTGGTTTTCTAATGACATGTCCCGAACACATAACAACTTGATCATCTGGCTGTCAATTAGTTGCAATGACTTGCCGTGGTCGGTCCGGAATCCTTAAGTTTTCTTCTTGTTGTTCTGAATCTGCCATCTGTAAATCTTGTTCTGTTGATTTTTCTCTGTCTGAGGAACAAACTATAGAGGTCAATAGTTTGTTTACCTCTCCACTATTGGTCTCAATCACATACGATCTGGTCCATTCTTCTCCATCCAATTTGACACAAACAGTCACCAGGTTCTAGACTCAGCAGTTTTCGGAGTGTCAGCTGTTGTAAAAAAAAAAAGAAAAAAAAGTGTTCAAAAGCTGCCTTTTGCCTTTTAATCAGACTTGACTACTCTTCATGTCTGGCTACTTTGGAGATGGAACTACTATTCCAAATTTGGAAAAGAATCGGAGTTGTCTTCCCACTTGGAGTTGTACTAGACAATATCCAGTAGCTGCTATTGGTGTTGATCTGTAGCTCAGAAGAGCTTTCTGCTGTAGGATTTTCTTGGCTGTCTGTACAGCTCTCAGCCTCTCCATTTGTTCGTGGGTAATGTCAGCTGCTAGTAATATGATCAAAATCATATTTCCTTCAGAATGACAAATTCTGCTGCAGTGAATTGTGGTCCATTGTCTGTCACTAGTTCTTCCAGAATAACAAAATGAGCAAAAGTGCACTTCAGTTTCTTGATAACATAGTGACATGTTATGTCTTTCAAGTACATTATTTCTATATACCTGAAAAAATAGCCCACTATGACCAGGTAATGACACCCTCTGAATTCACATAAATCTGCAGCAAGTCTCTTCCCAGGTCTGTCCGGTAGAGGTGATAAAGGTTCTCTGTGTTGGTCTGTTAGTTCTGCACTGTTCACATGCAGATACTTTATTCTTTATGTCAGGGTGGTGGCCAGGCAGCAGCAAGATCTGGTTGGCCTGTTCATGGCTCCTTTCACTTTGGGATGGAAGTCATCCAGCATTGGGAGGATAGATTTTCCTCTCAACTGCTTCAAGAAGTCTTAAGATCCACATAGATTCATACTTTTCCATTTTTCTTTATAACTGGTACCTCTGGGGCACACGATGCTGTTGTTTCAGAGATTCCATACCAATCTATTCCATTCCCTTTAACTCAGTTTTCACTTTATGAAGTAATGGGATAGGAATTTTGCAAGGTGTATGTACACTGTCTGGTTCGGCATTCTCTCTTAATGTTATTTGTACTGGATCTGCTTTCAAAAGTCCACTATCACCAAATATTCCATTGAGTTCTTCCACCTTTCTCATTAGGCCCATCATGACAGCTATGCTGCAGCTGAGAAGGCTATTGGTCTGTGGTCCTTTGATTACATACAAAGACAAAAGCTATGCTTCAGAGTGTAAGTTGTTTCTGTGGTGAACTGGCCCATGCAGTTCAGAATCCCTCCAGGACTAGACAGAGCTGGGTCAAGGGACTTCAGCTCTTGGAGGGTTTGAAGGTGATTGTAAGTTCCTTCTGAGATGATTGCAACATGTGCTCCTGAGTCAATTGTAAAGTCAATAGTCTTGCTATAAATATTCAACTTCACTCTCCACGCAGGTTCTGTTTCGTCACAAGTGACAGATCCCAGAAACAATGACTCTTGATTGTCTGTAATATGAATCAACTCCCTGACTGCTTTGGTGCAGCAAACAGCTACAAAATGCTCATCTTTTGTGCATTTTTACACCTTGCACCTCTGGCTACACATTCATCATCTCTTGGGATGAGACGTTTTCCACATCTTGTGTATATAGGCTGGAACTTGTCCCTCTGAGCCTGGGAGTTCGCTCTCCTTGCTTCAGAGGTTTCATGATAATGACTTTTAACACCCAAGTGTCTGTTTATAGCTTTTAAGCTAATTTCAGATTTTTCAAGTTGCTCTTGCTTTTTGTTCTGCTGTTTGACTAGTTCAGACCGCTTTGCTATATAGCTGTGGCTAGGTGTGACAGGGCAGCTCTGCCCCGCACTAGCCCCGGAAGGGACAGACAGGTAGCTCTGTCAGCGGAAGTCCCGCCCCGACCGTACTGGGCGTGCTCCAAATGCTCCGTGAGTATAAAAGGAGGAAACTCAGCTCAGTCTGGGCTGGTGGCCGAAGGAGAAGGACCTAACCAGGCAGCTCCTGCAGAGGACCAGCCAACGCTCTCAGAGCCGCTTGGAGCGGAGGCTTCTTCCGACCGGCATGAACCCCTACCAGGGGAGGAACCAGAGGAGGCGACGGCCCCGGAGACCTGCGGAGGACCCTGGGATTTGTGGGCGACCCCGACTCCCAAACCGGTAGGAACCGACCCGGGGGGGGGGTGACAGGCTGGTACCTTGCCCCCGGTAAGCCTCAGCGTGTTTCAGTAGGACCACCCCCGCTGAGCCAGCAGTAAGGTCCTGCTGCCCTGTAACCAAGGGCTTGTTCTATGGACTCTGGCCATTAGGCCGTGCTGCCCTGTGATGAGGGGCGCATACCGTCACAGGCTTGCTCTATGGACTTTGGCCACTAGGCCGTGCTGCCCTGTAACCAAGGGCTAATTCCCTGGACTCTGGCCATTAGTTCGTGCTGCCCTGCGACGGGGGGTGTAAACCATCACACTAGGCTTAATCTGTATTTAGTTGTAGCTGCTGTGAAGGGTTATCACTTGTTAACCCAGTAACCAGCCTGTCTCTGATGTTTTCATATTCTGCATTACACCCCTCCCTCCCCCCCAAAAAATTAGCTTTCAGCCAACGTATGCAGAGCTCTTATAAAACATTCAACTTTTTCCACTGGTTCTTGAATTCTCTGGTGAAAACATGCTCTCTCATATATCAGACAAATGCGGTTTAAAGTAGGCATCAAACATAGCCAGAACCCTTTCATAGTCATCTTTGTGCCAGTCTTCAGTAAAGTCAAAGGTTTTAAAGCTATGCTCTGCCTGCTTCCCCATAGCATAAATTAAAGAGAACACCTGCATATCTCCAGTTTCCCCGTGGAGCTTGTTTGCCAAGTGAAATCTTGCAAAATATTGCTTCCAGTCTGTCCATTGTGAAGGTCTGTCAATGCAAAGTTTTCTGAGGCATTGAAGGGTGGCGTGTTGATGAGATCCTGCAACCTTTGTTGCTCTGTTGCTTCTGTTTGTTTTCCTCTGTACTAGTTTACTTCTGACACCATACCATGCTCCTGTACCAGATATGGACTAGCTACAGAGCTTCCCTCCGAGTGAGATACACACCAGATGTGTTCACGATAAGATCTCCCAGATATTAAACTGATAAAAACAGATACTACACTTGACCTACTAAGGTCAGCTTAAATAAGGTATTTTATACACACAGCACCACCCAGTGGTAGAACAGTATAAGATGGTTTAGCATTCCAATATCGGAGCTGCTTTCCCTGCATCACTGGGCCTCCTGCTGGGAAATATCCGTAAAATGGCAGCTCAGGCATCATTCAGAGCTGTAGGACATAGCTAATAGGAAAGGTGTTTCTAAAGACAGCCATGAAAATTCCTATTATGGGTAGAAGGTGGGATTTTAAAGTTGCCTAATGGAGTTAGCCACTCAAACTTTCATTGGGAACTGGGTGCCGAATGCCCTTGTGCACTTTAGAAATCCCATCCCAAGTGCATAGTAATGCCTAGTATTGAGGTTGCCTAACACTTTCCATTATAATCCTTGTAACATTGTCAGGCTGAAATTTGCCATTGTCAACTTACGCCTCAGGTTGAATTTTTCTGGAAAGGTGGATTCACCCTTTAGCTGAGCCCTCTTGTGCATACATGTTACAAAAGGGTCTGTAATTTCATGATCACAAACTATTTTTCAAATAGTACAATGGGATTGTTTCTCTATATACAGATACGTCTTGCAGAAGTGTGTATGTGAATGCCAGACAATACGCTTAATGACATTTTAAACGCGCATTAAACTGTTCTTGCACAACATGCTACAGATTAAGTAAAGAAACAGAGTGATAATGGAAATTTGCTGGCATGTATACCACCTGAGTGTGCATCTAGGATAGTTTGTAGTTAACAACTTCAGTCTCTGAATGGCACCTAAGGAAGTCTCATACATACACCTCTACCCCAATATAACGCTGTCCTCTGGAGCCAAAAAATCTTACCACGTTATAGGTGAAACCGCATTATATCGAACTTGCTTTGATCCACCGGAGTGCGCAGCCCCGCCCCCCCCGGAGCGCTGCTTTACCGCATTATATCCGAATTCGTGTTATATTGGGTCACGTTATATCGGGGTAGAGGTGTATGTAGCCAAGTCAGCTTAGTTAACCACCCATCCCCTTAACTGCACTTAAATTACACTGTACATGGCTGCTAACTAAGGCCCCAATCCTGCAATGCCAGGGAGATCCCTGACTGTGTGGAACCCCATTGACTTCAGTGGGGATATCCGCAGGAGCAGGGATTTGGCCACATGGGGTATGTCTTCACTGCAGAGTAAACTGGTACGACTGATTAAACCAGGTCTTAGCCTAGCTTGGGTGTGAGCTAGGGTGACCAGACGTCCCGATTTTATCGGGACTGTCCCGATATTTGCTTCTTTGTCCCGCGTCCTGACCAATGTTTGGTCGGGACACTGGACAAAAAAGAAATGTTGCCCTCCGCTCTGGCGCTCGCACCCCCCCCCGGCTCCGCCCTCTCCTTCCCCCATTGGCTCCCTCCCCAAATCCCCACCCTGGCCCCGCCTCTTCCCCAACCACGCAGCATTCCTCCTCCCTCCCAGGCTTGCAGCATGGTGGGGCAAGCCTGGAGGAAGGAGGTGGCAGCGGTGCCTGGATCCTGGAGCTGGTGAGTCAGCTCTGGCACCTGGGCACCGGGCGGGCAAAGGGGGTCTGGCAAGGGAGGGAGACGGGGGGCTCAGCTGTGAGCCCCCCGCTGCGCCAGAAGGCTTCTGCCTGGGCTGCTGCACCCGGGGCCGGGAGCGCAGCCTGGAGGCTGCTCCAGCCCTGCAGCCCGCGGGGCAGCGCAGTGGGTCCGGTCGGGGGCAGCGCGGAGCGGGCAGGGGCCAGGTGGGCGGCGCAGGCCGAATCCCTGCTGCTGCCAGGGAGCCCCGCGCCTCTCCCTCCCACTCACGGCTGCGACTCCTTCCCGGCGGGACGCGCCCCCCGGGCACATGCCTGCCCCGGGCACATGCGGCGCGCGTCCAGCTGCTCCTTCCCGGCAGGAGGGAGACTAGGCGCGGGGGACGCGCGCCGAATGTGGCCGGGGCAGCAGGAGGCGCGTCCCGCCGGGAAGGAGCCACAGCCGCGAGCGGGAGAGGCTTGGGGCTCCCTGGCAGCAGCGGGGATTTGGCCCCTGCCGCCCACCCGGCTCCTGCCCGCTCCGCGCTGCCCCCGCCCGGACCCACCGCGCGCCGCAAATGCCCGTGGCGGCCAGGGGGCGGGAGGCTCCGCGGGGAGGGCAGCGCGCAGGGCCGGGGCCTGCTAATGCCACAGGCCCCTTTAAAACTCTTTTTTTTTTGCCCCGCCCCCCCCTTTTTTGCTCCGCCCCCGTCCCGATATTTTATACTACTAATCTGGTCACCCTAGTGTGAGCAGGCACACTGGAAAGCCCTATCTCAGTTAATGTGGCCTCACTGCCTGTGTGTGTCAATGGGATTTCTGGGGCATATCCCATAGTTCTTTGTGCTGCTCTAGGATTCTGTCCCAGTGAATTGTCGGTCTTTCTGGGCAAATGGGGGGGAATTGTGGGAAGGCACTGGAAGACTAGCAGCACTGAAGTGATTTCGCCTGCATCCTCACAACAAAGTGGGTGAGTTACCAGCCGAGTGACAGCCTCACTCTTGACGGGGTTGGTGCTTTGGGAGCCAGAGCTGCGGCTGGTCCTGTCGGCGTACGCCGACGATGTGCTCCTCGTGGTCCAGGACCCGGGCGACTTGGTGTGGGTGGAGGCTTGCCAGACCATGTACTCGGCGGCCTCCTCCGCCCAGGTCAACTGGGTCAAGAGCTCTGGCCTGGTGGTCGGGGCCGGGTGGCAGGCTCCCTCCCTCCCACCCACGCTTCAGGCCATCCGGTGGAGTGCGGGTCGGCTGCTCCATCTCGGCGTTTACCTTTCTGCCATGCATCCGTCTCCGCCGGAGAACTGGCACGGTTTACAGGGCAGGGTGACGGAGTGGCTCCGGAAATGGACAGGACTGCTCCAGTGCCTCTCCCTTCGAGGGAGGGCACTGGTACTCAATCAACTAGTCCTGTCCATGCTCTGGTACCATCTCAACACCCTGGTCCCAGCCCCGGGCTTCCTGGCTGACCTCCGGAGGGCGATTCTGGAGTTTTTAGCCAGGACTGCACTGGGTCTCTGCAGGGGTCCTCCATCTGCCCCTGGAGGAGGGAGGGCAGGGTCTGAAGTGCCTCCGCACTCAGGTCCATGTCTTCCGCCTCCAGGCCCTGCAGAGGCTCCTTTATGGTCCAAGTAGTCCGGCGTGGAGAGTACTGGCGCACGCCTTCCTGCACCGCTTCCGAGGGCTCCGATACGACCGGCAGCTCCTTTATCTCGATCCGAGAGGTCTTCCGCGAGACCTCTCCGGGCTGCCGGTCTTCTACCAGGATCTCCTCCGGACCTGGAAACTGTTCTCAGCGACCAGGTCCGTGGCGGCCACTGTGGGGGCAGATCTCCTCGCAGAGCCCCTGCTACACAACCCCCAGCTCCGTGTGCAGGTGGCAGAGTCCCCCGCAGTGCGCCAGAGGTTGGTCTTGGCAGAAGTCACCAGAGTCGGAGACCTCCTGGACTACGACCGGGGAGACTGGCTGGATCCCCTGATGCTCGCTCGGCGCATGGGGCTCTCCAGGCCTTGTACTCCCCGGCACGTAGTTCAGGAGATGAGGGCCGCTTTGCTGCCCGCTGCTCGGGTCTACCTCGACCGAGTCCTGCACGAGGGCACGCCCCGCCCACCCTCCACCCCAGGCCCTCCGGACCTTTTCATCGGGCCCCTGCCCCGTGGACCCACCCGGACCCCCCCACCCCTTCTCCGTGAGCCGGCTGCACGACTTGCAGCCGGTTCGTTTCCAAACCACGCAAGGAAACATCTATACACACTCGTGCTCCACACTCTTCACTTCCTCACCCTCGTGTCCCGCCCCGATACAAAGTGGCGGGACCTCCTACCATCTGTTGAGGGTGAGAAGCCCCGGTGGGCCAGCCTATATTCCACCCTGGTCCCGAGGCCCGCCGGGGCTATCAGCTGGCGGCTCCTTCATGGGGCAGTGAGCACAGGCGTGTACTTGGCGCGGTTTACCCCTGTCCCAGACACCTGCCCCTTCTGTGGCGTGAGGGAGACCCTGGCTCACGTTTACTTGGAGTGCGCCAGGTTGCAGCCCCTACACTGGATCCTCACCAATATTATGTTGCGTTTTTGGTTGCACTTTTCCCCTCACCTTCTCATTTACGCACTCCCTATCCGTGGCCCCACTAAGTCACAGGACCTCCTGGTCAACTTCCTCTTGGCCCTGGCTAAACTGGCCATTTATAACACCAGGGAGAGGAGGTTGGCCGATGGAGGCCCTTGTGACTGTGGGGCCTGTTTCCGGTCCTCTGTCCGTTCACGTATCCGGGCAGAGTTCCTCTGGGCGGCGTCCACTGGCTCCCTTGACACCTTTGAGGAGCAGTGGGCGCTGTCCAGGGTTCTCTGCTCGGTGTCCCCGTCCGGTTCCCTTCTTTTGACCCTTTGACCGCACTCCTGTCCCTGTTTTTACATTAGTTGTCCCCTGTAATTATTTGAGTTTCAGGCCCTGTGGATCCTCCCCTTAGGCTGGGGGGGATCCTTTAGCAGTGGGCGGGCTTATGCCCGCCCACTTCCTGAACCCCAATAGGGACAGCCTCACTCTGCTTTACCCTACAGTCTCAGACAGTCCAGCTAGCCCAGGTGTAAAACACCACCGCACATGGGTGAGAACGTTGTGCATGTGGACAGAAATGAGGTTGGGGCAACACCGGCGTAAAAGTCTGGGTTAACTAAGGGTACGTCTATGCTTACCCGCTGGTTTGGCGGCAAGCAATCGATCTTCTGGGATTGATTTATCGCGTCTTGTCTAGACGCGATAAATCGATCCCGGAAGTGCTCGCCATCGACGCCGGTAATCCTGCTCCGCGAGAGGAGTAGGCGGAGTCGACGGGGGAGCCTGCCTGCTGCGTGTGGACCCGCGGTAAGTACCTTTAAGTTCGAACTAAGATACTTCGACTTCAGCTACGTTATTCACATAGCTGAAGTTGCGTATCTTAGTTCGAACTGGGGGCTTAGTGTGGACCAGCCCTAAGTGAAGACAGATCTATGGAGCTAACTACAGGATCAGGGCCACGCTTCCTGATCCTGCAAAGGAGCCATACAAATTGAGTCTATCCCTGCGTATCCCTTTGTAGGACTGGGCCCTTAATTATTAAAATACTCATCCAAGTGAGAATGCCTCTCTATGTCAGCGAAGATATACTGAGTCAATGTGACACTGTGGATAATGTAGGCAAGTATACAAACATGACCAAGATTACTGGATGCTATGTGCATGTATCTAATGTGAAACAATGTGTCCGATATTGTGCTATCTGGGACAGAGTATGGTCATTAGGACTGGTCAAAAGTTTTACATTGGAAGGGATTTTTTTAGACAGAAAATTGGTTTTATGACAAAAATGAATATTTTTACAAAGCATCTGTTTCCCTTTATATTTTTTCCTTCAGAAAACCAGAAACTGAATTTTCAGCTGAAAAATGAACATTTTTTCCATTTTCAGCAGTTTTCTACCAACATTTTTCAGTTTCAGGGCTTTTAGGTTTTGTTTTTATGAAGTGTCAACATTTTCAGCTGGGAACACGCCCCTCCCCCATTTTTCAATGAGCTCTAACGATCATGTAACTAAATCCTGTATTGTACCATATACTCACTAGAGGGCAGAGTTAAGGTTGCATGTGCAAACTTAACATTCTCTTAATGTGTTATATTTATAAGCTAGTATATTTTCACTTGTTATATAGTGTGATATTACATTCAAAATCTGGTCAATTAAATGAGTGTTATTAGGAAAGCAAAGTCAAGCCCTTAATAGTTAAGGACAGGAAGTGAAGAATAACATGCTCAGCTTCATAATACTCCCAGCAGTTGGAGCATATCCCGTAATGATAACACCTAGCTGTTATATAGCAATTTTCATCCATAGACGTAAAAACGCTTCACAAAGGAGATCGTTGTCATTATGCCCATTTTACAGATGAGGCACAGAGAGGGAAGTAGTTGCCCAAGGTCACCTGGCAAAGCAGCAGAGCTGGGATTAGAACCTTGGTCTGAGTCCCAGTCTCGTGCTCTATCCACTAGGCCTCCACCATCACATAGTTCTGGGGAGTTAGATTCTAATTTTAATCTCCACTGACCAGCCTGATGAGCTGATGAACCTCCACCCAAGACCAGAGGAAACTTAGGGTGGGCTTTTTAGAATCTCTCAGCATTGCCCTAACTGCTCCCATTGAAGTCCATGGGAATTTGCTGTTGATTTCAATGGGAGCATTGCCAGGCAGTCTGGAGTACTTCTGCAAACCCTGCTCTTAGAAAACAGCCGTGTCCCGAGGGCAGGTGGACGGTGTGGTTTTTGGAGTATGTTGCTGGGACTCTTGAGAAGTTAGGTGCCCTCCATCATTCGTTTTTATTTCATTTCTTAGACAGCATCTAGCTGTGCTGCCCAAGAGTGCCAAAGCAGTCATTGCGTGAGGTCACGTGCACAACCTGCCGCTGCTTGCGAGATGTTGCCAAGCCACAAGTGAGGCTCCCGGTGCGAGCAGCTGAACGGCAGTGCCCGAGGGACTGCACCGCCCTCGGCCTGGCTTGCTGGCATCCGGGAACGCGTCTCTGGGGCATGGTGATATTTTAAAAGCCTTCTCAGTTGTTGAAACGTAATACTGCATGTTACAAAGTTCCCTGTACCGGTGCCCAACTGCTTGGGCCTAGCTCCCCTGCTAGGGTCCAGCCCCTTTGCCCCACCCAGACAGAACAAAGGAGCCAGAAAGCAGATGCCTCTCCCCAGCTTAGGAGTCCCAAGCACAGAGTAGCCAACTTCTGCACCACCTGCCCCTGCAGCTCCCAGTGCAGGGGGCATGTCGCTAGAAGGCTAGAGGGGGATGGGACAGGAGTACTACTGCTCTCTAGCAATCCCCAAAGGGTGGAACGGCCCATAGGCGGCCATTACACCAGGGCTGCTCCAAAGTACTCCAGGGCTAGCACAGAATCAGCCCCAGGAAAAGGAAGCCGCAAAGAGGACCGTTGCGACCCTTGTCTCAGCTGTGCCCAATAAATCCTGGCCCCTGCTCTCAGGGAGCAGCTCCTGGTCTGGGAGTTCCTAGAGCCCCTTCCTTGGCAATCAGGAGGATTTCTGAACATAAAGCATTCAGCAATCAACACTAACACACTGTGACGCGCCCTAAGCATTGGCGCACAGATGTTTCCTCACCACCATCACCCCAACAGTGGTGGATGACAACACTGAGGGGACACTCTGGTTTGAGTAGTCATCGAGTTTTCACCCATCATTTTTAGCTGCTTGTTCCTGTGTTCTCCTTCTCTGCTCCCTTGTGGTACGCAGCATATGCATAGCTTTAGACTCCTCTCCGCTACTCCCACTTCTAGGTCCAAGTGCAAACCAAAACCCTGGTGGGTTGCCTGTGGAATTTGAACCTTGGACCTAAAAAGCTAAAGCAGGAACCTCTGTCACCTGAGCGGACAGAAAAAGCCCATGAGCTGAGAGTAGCAGCAGACTCAAACATCGTATGTCACCCATCCATTAGAGAGAAAGACGAAGACCTGCACTTCTCTCATTACAGGGCAGGGTGCTAGAGGAGATGATGTGCCATTATTCAAACGGGTAAACGCACTCACAAATCCAAACCTGTGGAAATCACAAGCTCAGCCAGTTCTCACACCAAACTTACCCCCAGTTCAGTCAGCAACCAGTAAATAGAGGAATTCTCACTGACTAGCACCAAAGCAGCCTTAACTCTGCCCCATTGTTCCATTAAGCTCAGTTTTGTCTCAGACACAGAATCTCTGATTACATGATTTGTGTAAAACGCAACAGGACAGTGCAACAGCTTGTCCATCTATTGACATTCACCTTTTGGTTATTTCCAGTTACACTACCCAGGTATACAGAATTGAGGGAAATAGATCAAAAGGTCTTGAGAGCCCGAGGATGAGAAAGGTCGGGTTTTTAGAGACGGCCTCTAATTCTGTAGACATTTACCTGTCCCTGTGATTGCAAGAGCAATTAGCAGCACGTCGACATCCCAAAGGCACGATTTTCACAGGGGCCTACACCTGGCTCCTCACTTTGTGGGCAATTTTACAGCTCGTGCAGATACCCAAGGAGGAGCGCGGACTCACCGCTGGCGCACGGTTGGCTGCAGCATAGTAGGCTCTCCTCTGCTGGCAGGCCCTGCCCACAGCTACTCTAGCCTTCTTCTCATGGCTTGACCTTCCAGCCTAGCTACTTATAGGGCTTCCATTTGGGGCAGGAGAGAGTCCAACACACACAAGTCCAATGTTGTTACATCACATTTTTGGCCCCGACTCTGGGCACTGTGGTCCTTGCACCTTCTCATCCCCGGGCTTTCTAGAGTCCATATCCACTTATACCAGGGGATTTCATGTCACTTCCCCTACTAGTCATGGGGGCAGGGTATCCAGGCCCTCCCTCTCCTCTGGGTTCCAGCTCATGGGCTGGGCAATGAGGAGGCAAGTTCTGTTTGTTCAGATCCATGGCCTGCTACCTCCCTGGGCTTCTTCCTACCTCAGCCTGTCAGCAGGCCTCTCCTACAGCCCCTTCCTGGACCCACTATGTATCTGCATTCTTCTCAGGCACCATGTCCCCTCTATCCTCCCAGGCCTCTCTGTCTTCACTCTTCTTTCAGAGCTAGGGCCCACAGGGCTCTCTCCTAGAATTCCCCAATACATTTCTACTGAAAAAAAAAATCAATTTCTGCTCCCCTCAGGTTTGACCTTATGTCCCTCTTCAGTTTTGCCTGCTCCGTTCCTCAGTTACACCTCCCCGGGCTCACTCCTTACAAATCCAGACCCTGCCCTTTTGGCAGGGCTCCCCACTGGAGCTTGCTCCACCCTGGTGGCTGTTCCATGTTTGTCTCTCCTGACCTTCCACCAGAGCTACTTCTGAGGAAAGGATTCGAGGCCTCAATCTGCTCAGAAGCCCTGTGTAAGGAGGTCTGCTCACCTCTCGTGAGTGACCCGTGGTCGAGGATGCACGGGCTTGCATTCTTCTCAATTTGCAGTTGGTCTTCAGTGACTCAGCCCTCCGGCCAAGTCGCACAGAGTCTGTATGTGAAACACCACAAACCCCTTCCGGGGTACAAGTCCAACAGGGCCTATCCCAGAGCCCTCATTGGTATCCACTTCTGTAGCTCTCCCTGGGCTCAATTCTCAGCCCTCTTTTCTGGGCTAGCTTTGCCACTGTCCACGGCCTCGAATGGAGCAGTGCCCCCAGGGCTTCCTCCCTAGACACTCTTCACCTACTGCCCCAGCTCTCCAGCTGAGTCAGTCCTTTAGCTCAGTTCATTCCACTTCCGGGGTATCAAAGTTCACAAATGTGTCCCCTTCCCTGGGCCTACGTAAACTCCCTCTCTCAGGGCTTCAGCCACCCCACCTGTGGCCAGTGGGGAACAGCCCTGGCCCAGCTCCAGCCAGCAACTGAACTGTCACAGCTCCTTTTACAGGAGCCTGCTGGGCCCTGATTGGCTGCTCCCTGCAGCCGCTCTGATTGGCTGCTTCTCTGCAGCCACTCTAGGCAGCCTGGAGGACTCACCTCATGTACACTTTCCTGGGGTGAGGTGTGGTAGGACCATGAAGCCCCCAGCCAGGGGCCTGTGAGCCTAGTACACCCCATCACACCTATCCTTTATAACACCCACCCCGCTCCGCCCCAGCTGGGTCTCATCCTAAATTGGTCCTGGCCTATCTTCCGGGTACATCTGGGTGCACCAATTGAGCTTGCCAGCTCCTCTTAACCCTTTCCATCCAGTGGGAGATTTACACCACATCACCACCTACAACAAACATTGTTTTCCATAACAAATTGTATAGGTATTTGGCAGCCTTGTGCCACATGGAACAGCAATAGTGTAACCCATTACAGTGGATGGCAGTGTGTTACCCACAATTCTTGGCAGGTACAATTATTTGTGGTCACAATTTTTGTTTTCACCAGACCAGAGGTTAAACGGAGGCTCTAATTTTTCAGAGAATTTTAGCAGAGAGATCGACCCCCATTGATACTCCTCTATCTATGGGACAGACGGAGAGTCCTGTAATATGTTATCACTGTATGTTGGCCTGGTTATTGGGATGAGGTTTTCCGTATGTTGGTTTAGTATTTGTCTCTAGGGGTTGATCAGGCAGGGAGACAGATGGCTCAAGGTGGTCCCCTATCAGCTGAGTAACAAAGACTGCTGATTTTAAAGGAAAGTCTTTTGTGGAGGGCAGGAACAGGCAGACTGGAACCAGCTACAGGGCCTCACTGAGGAGGTCTGGAGAAGCTAGGCCTACGTTGCTACTGTGCAATGATAAGACACATGTGCAGCTGGTTTGGTGTTTTAATGTCATTTGTTCTTGAATGCTTTGTTCCACTTGCAGATAATAATACCTAGCTCTAATACAGCACTTTCCATCCCTAGATCTCCAAGCACTTCAATGGAGGTAACTATTGTGATCCCCATTTTACTGATGGTGAAACTGAGGCACAGAGAGGGGAAGTGACTGGCCAGGAACATAACCCCAGTCTCCTGGGGTCCGGTCCAGTGCTCTAGCCACAAGGCTTGATTTGAGACTGCTCCTTTTGGTTGCTATATCACTGGTCATGGGCTCCCATTGCGAAGAAACAGGTATCCAGCTGGACTTGCAGAGAGCTAAACAGTTGGCAGATACAGGGGATTGCAGCCAGAACCTAGTTTAAGAGTGGACGAATCGCATGATTCCCTTACCCTGAGACAGGTAAGGGCAAGAGGCCCAAGATTTGAGTCTGGTGTACAAAAGAGAGACTAGGCAGGGGACACAGGTGCAGCAAGCCCTGTAACTGGGAAACTTGCTCCTCAGGGTTTGAAATCAGGCTCCTAATGCATGTGAAGACGGAATTATCCTCTTGCTCCGTGCTGCTCCCGCCAGGCAAGGGATGAAACATGTGGGCAGGGCCCCCCCGAGGGGAAGCATGCACAGGTGCACCTGTTCTGTGGGGAGTAAGTACAGGCCTTCAGTCCAGTGCTGGCTCCCGGAAAGGTATGTTCTTCCCTGGTAAATTGTTCTAGTGATTAAAGATGTACCCCTTATTACCAGTCTGACTTGGTCTGGCTTCAACTTCCAGCCCATTGGATCATGTTATAGCTTTCTCTGCTAGAGTGAAGAACAGTTATTAGGTATTTGTTCCCCAGGTAGATATTTACAGGCTATAGTCAAGTCACCCCTTAACCTTCTCTTTGTTAAGCTAAACAGACTGAGCTCCTTGAGTCTACCACTGTAAGGCATGATTTCTAATCCTTTAATCAATCAGTTATGAATGACAAAGCTAGGGCCTAGTTCTGAATACTAACAACATACCCTGTGCAGCAGGTAAATAAGTATTGTTACATCACGTATCCGAGTACACTGCCTCCTGACACCCCTCTCCCCCCATGGCCTGGGGTCACTCTGCAATAGCCCTGCCTCAGTTTCCCCTTTTCAGGACTCCTTAAACTCTACCATTCCCCTTCTGGCTCCAATTTATTTATATTATAATTAAACACACACAGTCCCAGGACTCCTCTTCTTCCTCCAGGAAAGGCTCCAATACCTCCTTTCATCTGGACCCCATTCCCAAGCCCTCCTGCCTGCTGTCCTCCCTAGCTTTTGGCAGGCCACTCACAGCCCTCCCTTACCAGAGTCTTATCCCCCAGTCCTACAGGAGACTTCCAACTCTGTGCACCTTCAGTGTGTCATATCCTCCACTGTCTGCTTCCCGTTCCCCTCTGATTCTTTATAGGAGACTGGCCCCCCTCCATCAGGCCCCATCCAGAGGTTGTTAATGAGGCACAGATGTGTTGGCCCAGTTCCCACTTAAAGGTCCCAGTCCACTCTGCAACACACCCAGTTTACAGATGGGAAGACTGAGGTTTTATGTGACTTTCTGAATGCCACACAGTGAGTGAAGGCAGAGGCAGCATTAGAACTCAGCAATTGTGGGCGCCTTGCCCCATGGGTACACCTGTAGGTCACCTCTCACATAAAGTAATATGATTATAGAGTTGTGCAAATAGCAAAGAGAAAATTCATCCACATATGTATCAATTCTGAGTCAGGTTTTGATTCTGCCATGTGCACACCCTACATTTGTCATGAAGATTCACATGAGCAAAGTTTCATTCATACCAATGTTAGCAAAAGCAGATTCTAGGTCTGTCCAAGATTTGTTCACTCAAGTAGTAAAATGGAATGCAAACTCATTGTGGGTGGAAGCCGGTTAGAAAGGTTAGGGATGAGAAATCATACCACTGGACGTACGTAGCCAATCACTCAGCTCCAACAGCACATGCCAAGTTTTGACTAACCAAATGGCTATTTTGGTACAGGCAATTAGCAAACATTTACTTTCATTAACTATTTGTTGAACAATTTCAAGTAACAAACAAGCTGGTAAAAGTCTTTCCTCTTCTGGACAATTTGCAGAATTGCAATAAAAAAACAGGGCTACAGTTTCCTAATAAATTAGGGTGACCAGACAGCAAGTGTGAAAAATCGGGACAGGGGGTGGGGGCTAATTGGCGCCTATTGAAGAAAATGCTCCAAATATCAGGACTGTCCCTATTAAATAGGGACATCTGGTCACCCTATAATAAATTATCCCTAATTTGACTAACTGTAATTAAATATGTATTCCCCCCACCCCAGAAGGATTAATAAATGAAGTGATCTGGATAATAACACCCTTCACAGACTTTTTTTTTTTGGTGAGGGAGAACTGTAATAGTTCTGTAGCAGAGGCACATCATCTTGGAAAACTGTTTTTAGAGCTCTATTTCCAGATACCAAAGTAGCATTGAAATACACCCATGTTCTCTGACTGTGGTATTAGGGATACCGTCCCAATGCAGTTCAGAACTCTGTAAATAACACACAGAAAGTCTTGTATTCTTTGGCTACTGATATCATCTTTGACAAAGATGCCAAGGTATTTCCAGTTCTCAAGCACCATTAAACCAGCCAAGATGGATTCATCATTCCTCTATCTGTTGATTTACAGTGAGTCAAAGGAAGGAGATTTACAATGAGTCAAAGGAAGAAAACATTTTCCCGGGCACCCAAGAGTCACTTCAAAAGGTTGGCTTACCGTTGGCAACCTGTTATACCTATTTATCTGACATCGCTTCAGCAACGAAAGCAAAGCACTGGAGCCTGGAGACACGAGCAAATTTTCTATCAATAATGCTTGGCCTAAAATGATGCCACAAATGATGCCAAAGCCGGGGACAGCTTTAATGTCACATATTTCTTGGCACGTCACAATAATTTTACTGCAGAATAATTAAATGTCAAGAAGTTTTATGTTTCTCCAAAAAAGAGAGAGAGGGTATTTTTTTTTAGGTGCATTACAAAAAAGAAAAGAAAAAAAGAAATCTTTAAGGAAAAATCCTGTCAAATCCAGCAGGGTTGAAACCCTGACTGTCTATAGAAATTACATAGGATTCTTTGGAAATTACTCTACAAACCTGTTCCACTGGACAGACCATGGCTATCTTTTTAATAGAGGTGCTAAGCCATCCTCTAGAATTTTATCGCAGAGATAGCATTCTCTATTAATTTCCATCGGCTATTTTAAGAATTCTACAGAGCAGTTACCATTGCCTATTTGTTTGCATAGGATTTTTCCATAGGGGCTGACCTGGTCTAAGCAGGCATAGTCGAAGCAAGGGTGCTTCTGCTGTAGGCAGGGCCGGCTCCAGGCACCAGCCCAACAAGCAGGTGCTTGGGGCGGCCAAGGGGAAGGGGCGGCACGTCAGGCTCTTCGGCGGCAATTCGGCGTCGGGTCCCTCTCGGAGGGAAGCACCTGCCGCCGAATTCCCGCTGAAGAAGAAAGCGGCACGGTGGAGCTGCTGCCGATCGCAACTGCGATAGCGGCTTTTTTATTTTTTTTTTTCCCCCGCCGCTTGGGGCGGCAAAAACCCTGGAGCCGGTCCTGGCTGTAGGATGAACTATGAAGGTTGGACCTGCTCCTTCAGCTTCCGTCTGGTGTGGGCAGCCCTCAGTGCCACTGAAGTCACACTGTTTGTGGGAGTCAGGGTTTGCAGGTTTGGGCCCTTGACAGTTTTGTGGCAAGTTAGCCAGATTGTCCCTGGCCTCTCTAAAAACCCAACTAACCCATTTGGGGCAGGCTCCTCTGCCGCAGGGGAAGTGCGGCCCAGATGTTTGGGGGGCGGGGACTTGGGGAGAGTTGCCAACCATGGAGTATTTTTGCAAGAGAAATTTCCAACAAACTCAGGGCTTTAGAGACAGCAGGCCCTCATCCACCCCAAGGTTGCATGTGCCTTCAGATGAATTGGAGGTTAGTCTGTCTGATTTCCCACCCTGATGGAAAGGTTTGAGAGAGTTTGGTAGAAAACAGTAACAGATTCATAGACTTTAAGACTAGTATGGACCAGTACGATGATCTAAGCCAGGGGTAGTCAATGGGCGACCCACAGTCCAAATCCGGACCATGAGAGGCTTTTCAGCAGACCGTAGGAAGCATGCCGGGACTCGGGGTTTCAGTCCCATGGGAGGCATGCCAGGACTCAGCCCTGGGCATCTGCCGGGGCTCCTGCTGTCAGTCCCACAGGGTTGGGGCTCCATTTAGGGAAGGTACCTCTCTCCCCCCCAAGTTACATATCAGCCCAGGCACCAGCTCCCCCAAGCCTGCCAGCATGCAGCCAGTCATTCCTCTGCCCGCACTAGCTCCACCCACACTAACTGCCTACAGCCCCCCAGAGTTTCGTGGTCCGGTCAAAAGCCTCTGGCAGTCTGGATTTGGCTGGGAGTCCACTTATTGACTACCCCTGCAATAGGCCCTGGGTATATTACACACCATTGTATGTGTTCATTGACCAGGTGCACTTGTCAGGCAAAAAATGTTTCTCTGGAGTCCGGACCTTGACCAAGAAATCTGGACCTCAACAAAAAATAATCGACTACCCCAATCTAGTCTGACCTGTGCAAGAGAGGCCGGAGACCCTCACCCAATAATTCCGCCAGCTAGTCCAACATCTTGTGGTTGAACTAGATTAAATGAAGTCTGGAAGGATACAAAGACTCCATTTGATTCCCACCACATCCCTTGGGAATCCGTTCCACTGGGTAACAGCCCTTGCTGGTAAAAATGTGTGCCTTATTTACAATTTGAACCTTTCTGACTTTCTATCATTAAAAGCTACCTTGCTTAAGGTTTTTGAACCATCATATTGAAAACAGTTTAAAAAAAAAAAATCACATCCCTGTTTTAGAATCCCATGGCATGAGTCAAAAGGCCTGGAAAAAGGTCTCCACTTTCTATTAAATTTGTAGAGCTTTTTAGAGCAACTTCTATAGAAACCCTGTTAAATTTCACAAGCATTCTACCAATTCCATCCCTATGAAGTCCTCTTTTCCATAAGGGCAGTTATTTGACTATAGAATCCAGAGCTGTCAGCAATATTAACACAAATGCTCAAAATAACCATCCCATCCCTCATCTCCAAACGTATACAGGCTGCCAGGGATATAGGCTGATACAGGACATCTGTTAGCTATAGGCTGTGTGCCAGGAACTGCTCTGAAATACAGGAGCATAAATTAGATAAAAGTTGGTAACCTATAAGTTGTCTTTTCATGGTTTGTATCTTCCTCCATCACTTTAACCCATTCATTTTCTCTCCTTCCAGCTCTGACTTCTCCATACCATGGTGTTTCTTTTTTCCTGTTCAGTCTCATACTTCAGACTGTGGGCCAAATTCAGAGTTCATCTGTAAAGTGCTGTAAGCTACACTCGGAGGGCCCAATCCTTGGGGAGGGTGCAGGACCCACTAGGAGGGTAAAGGCGGTTTTACATCACTTTTATCTGTTTCTGGGGCCAGCCCAGTGGATGTTTAGACTCTGGCACAACTTAGAGTCGCTTTGGGGCTGCTCTAGTGTGTACCCAGCTGCCAACAATTCCAGTGGGCTGCTCTGGCAGCTAGTGATTGCCAGAAAGCAGCGATATTCCAGCCACACCCCGTTCCTGTCCAGATCCCTGACATGTCCCTGTTTTGGGACTGGTGAGGCATAGCTCTGGCAGCTCTGCACCAGTTGGGGAATCGCCACACGAGATGGTTAGCTGGTTTTCTGACTGTTTTGTGCTGATGGAAAAGATCAAAACTCATGGAACGGGGCCATGCTCTGGCCCATTACACTCCCTTAGACCTGCTTACTCTCACCAATTGCTGTGTAAATGCATGTAAGGGACTGTGACGAGCCAGGGGGAAGTGTGAAATGGAATAAGATTGTGCTTCCTTGAAGAAGCTGGTCCTGGCCACTGTCAGAGAAAAGAGGCTCTCCAGGCCACTGATCTCATTTCCCATACTCCTAAATCAGGGACCTGCAGGGTCTCTCCGAGGCAGGGAAGTCCGTGCAGTAGACTTGCTGACTGCTTCACCAATATGACACCTCTGGAGTGCCACTGAGCCCTACTGCCTGGACAGTGCTGCCTGTGCTGGGCTCGTGTCGAAGCAGGCTGCCATCACCTCTCCAGGGCTGTCCACAAATTATGTCATGCCTTGGAGGCAGGTGGGCGTGTTTGTTTCAGTGTCACAAGGGGTGGGTGGGTCTGGAAAAATCACCAACAGATGTGTTACATAATTTATGGACAGCTGCACAGACCCACTCCGGTGGCATAGAGGAGCTCAGATATAAGAGCTCAGACTGACAGAGGCTGTCACACTACACCCCATCCCATAGTGTCCCCTGGTGGCAAGTCCCAACATTGTGGCACGCTGCCTCGATTTCCCTTTTTTATGTTCTTCAATCAATTCCCTTTGTAGAGGCAACTTGGCCCTCTGACCATCCCATGTTAGTGAGTTCCACCCCTTCTGGCATATTCAAGCCCAGCTGTAACTGGTCAGGCCCCAAGCTGGCTTCTCCCAGCTGGCCTCTACCAAGTCCCATTGCCCAGCAATCCTGGGCCAACAGCAAAATCCTTCCAACTCAGAAACTGCAATCTGGGTACGTTCTCTTCTTTCACAGAGTAGTAGGTCCCAGGGCTTCTCCCTGGGGCCCCTCAGGAGAGCTCCAAACAACAAACAAAATTAAACACTATCTTCTGCCCCTCTCTGTGAGGCATGGCTGAATGGCCCAAGCCCTCTTTGCCCTTAAAGGGGAAGACCACCCTCTTACAGAGGTCCATCACCTTTTATGAGTGGCTTCCTACAGGCTGCCCACCAATCCCAGCGCCTCTTACTGAACCCAGGAGTGACCAAGGGCACCCAAGAAAAGAGAGCTGTCATTGGCTAGTAGATGCTAGAATACCATCGTGGGGTGGGTGTTTGTTTTCCAGCTCCATGCCGCAACCTGCTTTCTAGCTGATATTCTGTTTTCTCTACATGAACGGCCTTCTCGCTATGATCAGCAGAAGCTCTGAGCATAGAGGGAACCCAGCACGTCTCATTAGAGGGCCACTCACTGGAGACAGAGGTCTATTCTGTGCGGGGATGTTGTCCTTAGTCTGGCTAATGTGAAAACAATCCTTACGCACCATCATCTTCATTTATCACTATAGACATTGATATCATGGCTTGTCCCTGACCCGGCTGCTCCTCCCTTGTGTACATAGAATCAATGAGGAGCGATGCATGGCACAGATGTGCTGTTAAAGAGGAAAAGTGGTAGTAGTTTGCTGGGAATGGGAGTGAAATGTCATTTGTATGATTTAATACGACTGCTTGTATGAAAGACCTTCAGAGTTTACCGTCTTTGTGTGAGTGGAGATGGCTGGAATATGGAAAAACTACTCTATGAAAAACTTCCAAAGGTTGCAATCATTTCCATTTCCCAGGCTTTGAAATGGAGCAAAGATTTTTGCTTTTTAATTTTTTTCAGAAAATATATTTTGAAAAATGTTGATATTTTCAAAAGTTCAGTGTTTTCCTCCCCCTCCCCCCCCAAATACAATAGAATGAACGTTATCCAACCCTCCCCCCTACGTTTTTATTAAACTTGCTTTTCATTTCTCCTTTTACCACTCTGTCATGGGGTGCACCACTCACCGCTAGTCTGGCGCCTCCTCCTGGCCACTCTGGGGGTCACACCCATTTCCGCAGTCGCACGCTGTCACTCTGTCTCTCTGCTCTGCGCCCCCCCCCCACTCCAGGAACCGCAGCCACCTCTTCATGACTCAGCCCTCCAGCCAGGTCACTTAGCATTCCCCCCTTCTGGGGTATATCAAAGTCTTTCCCTCAGCAGTCCTAAGCAGTCTTCCCATTCGCTGCCTTAGGTGCCACTCCTTCAGTGGCTGGTAGGGGAACCAGGCCCGCCCTCTACTCTGGGTTCCAGTCCAGGGACCCTCAACCCAGCAGTGCTGGGCTTTACTCTCCCAGCCCTCACTGCTCCTCCCCTCGACTGCTTCCTATCACACCGGGTTCCCCCACCCTTTCCCTGGGCGCACCAGCTCCAAACCCTCCTCCCTCTTCCCAGGGAGTGACTGCCCCTTCCCAGCAGCAGCCCCTGTCTGTTGCCAGCTTCCTGGCTTTATAGCCCCATTCTGTTCCTGTCCAGCTGAGCCTGCTTGCAATCAAATTCCTGCTCCCTGAATCTCCTTACCGGTGCAGCCTGTGGAGTTAATAGGCCTACCTGGCCACCTTAACCCCTTCCAGTCCTGGGTGGGGGGGACACCCCATCGCGCACGCAGGAAGTTTTCCAAAATGGAGCATGTTTTTGAAAAGTTACATAACGGCAAAACTAAAAAAGAAAAATGAAAAATGAAAAACCCAAAACACTGGCTGTAACATTCTATTACGTTCAGCAGAAAAGAGTAAAATAAGAACAGGAGGAAAAAAAAGGAGGAAGAAGAATAAAAAAAATATTTCAGTTTCAATACAAAAATGGAAAATTTTGCCAGAAAAATGAAAGCATTTCATGAAAGCTTTTGGTTTGTAAAAAAGGTAAATTTGTCATCAAAAAAATTTTGAATGACAAATTTTGATCAGCTGTACTTATGAGGTTTAGAAAAACAATGATAGAAGCCCTTAAAAAGGATGTGGATTCTCTGTAACTTGAAATCTATGAATCTATAAATGACAAAGTTGATTGACAGGCTGTGTGGTCTAGTGGCTAGGTGGATTCTATTTCCCAGCTGTGCCAATCACCTGCTGTGTGACCTTGGCCAACACACTTCCCTCCTGTTTTTCCGCTCAACCTTTTTCTGATAAAAAAATTCATATAGTCAACTTTGAATCCGTTTAAAGTGTGCTAACGGATAGGTCTCAAAATGTAACATAAACAGGGACTCATCATTGAGCGGGTGCATTTCTAGTGGGGTCCCGCAGGGATAGAGTGACCAGATAGAAAGTGTGAAAAATCGGGATGGGGGTGGGGGGTAATAGGTGCCTATATAAGAAAAAGCCCCAAATATTGGGACTGCCCCTATAAAATCGGGACATCTGGTCACCCTATGCAGGGACTGCATCTTGGCCCTACACTATTTAGCATTTTTATTAATTACCTGGAAGAAAACATAAAATCATCACTGATAAAAGTTTGAGGATGACACAAAAAATAATGAAGAGCTCTGTATCAGTGACTTGTCCTATCCGGATCGCTTGGTAACCTGGGCTCAAGCATTATGCAATATTCATTTTAATATGGCTAAATATAAATGTATCCATCTAGGAACAAAGACTGCAGGCCATACTTACAGGATGGGGGACTCTATCCTGGGAAGCAGGGACTCTGAAAAAGATTTGGGGGCCATGGTGGATAATCAGCTGAATATGAGCTCCCAGAGGGACTGTGTGGCCAAAAGGGTTAATGTCATCCTGGGATGCATGAACAAGGGAATCAGGGGTAGGATTAGAAAGGTTATTTTACCTCTGTATTTGACACCGGTGTGACTGCGGCTGGAAGACTGTTCAGATCTGATGCCCACTGTTCAAGAAGGATGTAGATAAATTGGAGAGGTTGAGAGAGGAGACACCAGAATGATTATGGGATTAGAAAACCTGCCTTATAGTGACAGACTGAAGGAGCTCAAACTAGTCTGTTTAACAAAGAGAAGGTTAAGGGGAGGCTTGATCACAGTCTATGAGTACCTTGTCAAAGGGTGGCTGGCCCTCTGAAAGGGTCAGGGCTTAGTCTACTTCTGAGAGGCTCCACAAGTGGGAACGAGGCAACTCTGTTTCACCTGGAACTAATCAACTGACTGGGAGGCAGTTCCTGAGGCGGGGAAGCACCCGGGCATGATAAAAGGAAGCGAGTCCCAGGCTAGAGAACCGAAACTCTGGGCGAGAGGAACAGTCTCCAGGATGCCGAAAGAAAGCGCCCCAGGGGAGGGCTTCTCATGGGAGCTGGTGAAGGGGCTAACCAAGTAAGGAAGCTAAGGAAAAGCGCTCCTAGATGGGAAAGGCTCCAAAAGGGAGGCACCACGAATGCCATGTCTCAGCGGAACCTGGTCCCGACAGAAAGACTTCACCAGGGAGCAGCAGGAGCTCCAGATCAGAGGAATTATATGATGTTCCAAGGAAGGGTCGTCATGGTTTGTCCCCTGTGGGGACATTGACCGAAGAGGAGAGACCCTTCCATAGCTGATGACAAGAGTTCCTGACTCCAATGACTGTGGTTGATGGGCTAAGGTTAACTCAGCATCCTTCTCCCTCCAGCTAGAGATGCTGGGGTGGAGCTCTGTTGGCATAATGTTCCATTTGTGGGTTAAAAAAACTAGACCCCTGAAGGGGCACTGTTCAATATACCCACGCCTCGTTGGACATACTGAAAGCGAACTGGGAGAGATGTAACTGAGATGCTGTGTCAGGCCACCAGGGGGTGCTCCAGGGTTGAGGGCCCCCACTGCATGCCTACATGGAGAACAAATATTGAATGATGGGCTCTCCAATTTAGCAGAGAAAGGGATAACACGATCCAATGGCTTGAAGTTGAAGCTAGACAATTTTAAACTGGAAATACTGTGTAAATATTTAACCGTGAGCGATAATTACTGTTGGAACAACTTACTACAGGTTGTGGATTCTCCATCACTGACTGGTTTTAAATCAAGATTGGAGGCCTTTCTAAAAGGTCTGCTCTAGGATTTATTCAGGGGAATTTCTCTGGCCTGTGTTATACAGGAGGTCAGACTATATGATCACAGCGGTCCCTTCTGGCCTTTGAATCTAGGAATTTATGATTCTGCCTCTTTGGGTTGGGATCTCTTGTAGCACATAACAACTGATTGTTTCAATGACTAACTGAATGTCTCCAATAAAAGCAGGGCCAACGTTTCTGATACACTTGATCCATTCCTGGTGCTTTAGCATTACTTAGGAGAAAGGAGAGTATTTTCAATTTCAACCCGATAAATTCTTTCTCAGTCTCTGGCTAGCTTCCTCTGATAATTGTTTTACATTTACATTATAAAAAGTGTTCATACCCTTCATTACCCTCTTTATTAACAGCCGTGTAGAGAAAACACTAAAGCTGCCTAAATGGATCATTAATTTTCCTATAAGCTGTTGTATATTTATTTGGGGACTCATAATATGTTTCTGGAATTGATCTTTCAGATGACTTCAGATACAGCATTTTATCCACTATGCTATTCTACTCAGAATATTTTGCTCCACTCTTCTTCCGGTTATTATTATTAGCACATCTTTCGATAACCTGCTGGCCGTTAGTGGAGTGCATTTGAAAGGACTGCAGGGCTCTTCTCTCCTACCAGAAAGGATGGGTTTTCAGAAGGCATTGAGACCTTGCTCTTCTTCTGCTCTCTCTCAGCTCCTTTCTTTACACCACCAATCTGCGCCTCAGCTGGTCGCATTCTCCCATAGCCCTTCCTAGCGCCTGGGTAATACGCCCGAGCAGCACAGTTGTGACTCAGTCCCACTGTCTTTAAATGAGGCGTCTTCAGCAGAGGAAGCAGCTCTGTGCTGTAGAAGTGGGGATTGGGATGGGCACTTTGGATGTAGCCGGGGGATGGACTAGATCAGTTGGCCTCGCCTTGTGGTACATGTGCTGCTGGCAGTGAGCTGGCAACCACCAGGCGGCACGGGGGTTAGCTTAAAGTCCAGAATCAGACTCCTTTATAAGTACAGCGATTTAAAATGACCCCAAGAGCTGGACTTCTGAGCTTTCCTGGTGGCATGCTTGGTCTAATCTGAATCACGAATATAATCCTGAGTGTTATGGTATCTGAGCCCTGGACAACCATTATCATAGTCACCCCCATCACCCCCCCCCCAAGGTAGGACAGTGCTGTCGATTGCCCAATTTCAGGGGGGAGGGATAGCTCAGTGGTTTGAGCATTGGCCTGCTAAACCCAGGGTTGTGAGTTCAATCCTTGAGGGGGCCATTTAGGGATCTGGGGCAAAAATCTGTCTGGGGATTGGTCCTGTTTTGAGCAGGGGGTTGGACTAGATGACCTCCTGAGGTCCCTGATATTCTATGATCTCATAGATGAGATAGAGCCTACATCTACCCGATGAGCCAGCAGGGTCATTCCCAGTTCTTGTAGACACACATGTGGTGGTTCGATGAGCATGAGTAGAACCCATGGCATCACCATGGTGCCAAGTACCTACCCACAGGGTTCAGGTGGCAGCCATGCCAACCCAGCTCCCAGATTTTTAGGGACATTCATGAAAATAATTAGGGAGGTTGGCAGACCTCTCTCTTCCCCCACCTTCCCTCAGGGAAACCCGGACTCTCCCACCACCCTTTCCCTCCCTGTCTACGGCTAAGGGGGAGGGTTGGCCCCCCTGACCACCTACCCCAAAGAGGGAGAAAGGGAGGGTCGGCCTTAGGAAAGCTGCCCTCCTATGCCATGTAGAGTCCTGAGTCTGGACCTCCTTCTGGGGATGATCCTCCACTTCTCTCCCATCTGTAGGGTGACCAGATAGCAAGTGTGAAAAATCGGGACAGGAGGTGGAGGGGTAATAGGACCCCATATAAAAAAAGTCCCAAATATCGGGACTGTCCCTATAAAATCGGGACATTTGGTCACCCTATCCGTCTGTCACATTCCCTCTCTCCTCCTCCTGCCCTTCTGGCTTCTCCTCCCACGCAGACTGTGCAGTGAGGTCCGATAGGAGGCAAGCCACAGCAATTGTCCATGGGGGGGTTGGGGCCCTGGATTCCCTGCCCAAGCCACAGGCTGCCTGGTGCGCTCTAACTGCCCCGTGTGGCCCCTGCTGGTGCGCTCTGGGTACCTAGAGCACAATCACATAGTCAGGAGTTAGAGGGCCACATGCAGCCTGTGGCTTGGGTGTGGAATCCAGCCGTGTGCCCCAAGCCATTCAAAAGCACCACAGCTCACCTCACCACGCAGTCTGCGCATGTGCCAGAGGGGCAGAGGGGGAGAAAAACACCCCGTGTGGCCAGGGCACTATTTGCTGTGCTCGTTGAGCCTCAGTGGTGGTGAGTTGAAAATTAGTAGATTTAAGCCTGGATTAGTAAGGTTGTAAGTACATATAAAAATAGGGAGGATTATGGAAAATTAGGCAGGGCTGCCACCTCTAAAGGTGGGTTTACACTTGCCCTGGCTAAGCCAGGCTGCTGCTGCCTGAGCTATGCTACTATTCATACTCCTTCTAGCTCTAAGACATGCATCTGAGCTGGGAGTCCCACCCCCTCTCACAGTGCAGATATAGCCATCATGCAGGGAGCCTGCAGCGGAGCAGAGAATTGAACCTGGGTCTGAGCTGCAAGCTGGCACCCTAACCGCTGGCAGAGCTGCCCGGGGGGGCAAGTGGGGCAATTTGCCCCAGGCCCCGCAGGGGCCCCCCATGAGAATATAGTATTCTATAGTATTGCAACTTTTTTTTAATGGAAGGGGCCCCCGAAATTGCTTTGCCCCGGGCCCACTGAATCCTCTGGGCAGCCCTGACCGCTGGGCCCATCTTCCTCTCTCCACTGCCCCCTGAGATGTGCCAGACTAAAGGATAATGGCGATGACGGCTCTGTGTTTTATGGTAACACCTCAAAGTCTGGGCTGTCTCGCGCTAGGCACTGTACAAACATGTAACAGAGACAGTGCCTGCCCCAAGGAGCTTACAGGCTCTGAGAAGAGTTTACCCGGTAGCTGGCCTAGCAATTCTCCCCCACCTCTAATTTTTATGATCCCCATTTTGATTATACTGAACCCCCACTTTTGCTCTTGAATGCAAGTCCTTTTGGGCCTGATCCAAAGCCCATTGAAGCCAGTAGGTGTCTTTCTTTCCATTGATTTCAATGAGCTTTGGATCAGGCCCTTAGTACACCTATGGCCAGGAATAAAATACCCGATGCAGAAGAATTCAGCGGAAACAACAAGTGAATTAACTCTTGAACAAGAGCCCTATGACAGAATTACTGAGTGACATCCTGGCCCTGTGGAAATCAAGGGGAATTTTGCCATTGACTTCTGTGGGGTCAGGATTTCACCCACTGTGTCTTTGCAGTTGCTGCTGTTAAGGTTTCCTGGGTTTGGGGAAGGAAGGTACTGTCCGGTCTGAAATAAGGCTGTTCTTCAGCTAGCGTTCTACTCCAGAGGCTGTCTGTTTCTACACCCTTCAGAGCAGGGAAATAGACAGCACCCATCGGTATTTCTTCTGGTTTATTAGCCATCGAAATTTTAGCACTGAGCATTTGGCTCATTGGCAGTGATTTGGTTTACGGGGAAATTTCAAAAGTGTTTTCTAGAGTATTTCCCCCTTCGGAAGCTGGGGGGGGGGCCTTCAAAAGCCATTTTAGAAACAAATGCATAGATGAATGGGGCAAGGTGTAAACCATCTCAGCCCCATTACTATTGCCATCTATACTACAGCTGAAGGTCTAGTCTATTCCGTACGTATTAGCTATGACGTGTTAGTCTGTCTGCAAGTGTTTAGTGGGTGCTGAATGTTGCACAGGGAAAACACGTCGGGGGAGTCCATAATGGAACTGCTGTCCCTCCGTCTCCCACTCTCGAAGTCTGAGCAGCTCGCTTTAATAATGTGCGTGCTGTGGAATGGAAACATAGGTTACTCTTTTTTAAAAAAAGGCTCTTACATCTCTGGATCTGTAGAGCATACCACTGAAATTGAAGACAATGCGAAGGCGATCAAGAAAATCTCCTTTGCCACTTCGTGCTGCCATCTGAGTCTAACGTACTCCCTTTCGTTTGGAGAAGACAGACAGACGGCTCTTCTCTTTGCCCGGGCTGTGGTTGGGTATTCACAAAAGGAGGCTTGTAGCCACGAGGGTGTATAGCCTACTTCCCCAGGATACAGGAGTTTGTGCAACACAAACAAACATTACCCCACATCTGGTCAAAACAGAAATGGAGCATTTGAGCCGCAGTACATCGGAACGACAGAACTTCGACATTCTCATGGCGCATTTTTCATTCTTAAGCCCTGTCTGGTAAGTTGCGTGCTAGCCTTGGTGAGATCGGACAGACCCTCAGGGCTCAGTCAGGGTTTTGCCACAAGCCCCGACTAAGGAAAATGCACAATGGACTTCCCCAGAAGCAGAGCAGAGCAGGAACTGAAATTGTGACACCAGCAGTAAACGGAGCCACTGGTATACCTGTCAGACTTTACTTCCCCCTCCATGCTGCCTCGGCTGCACTAGCCAGCACATAAGGGCAAGGAGCCTTGGCGCACCGTGAACCAGTTGCTGGAAGCAGAAGCCAGACTAATTCAGATTAGAAATAAGTGGACTTGGCAGGATTCAGTTTAAATCGATGGATGCTGGCACACGTCGATTTCAGCTGACATGCTGAAATTGATGAAAATAATATCCCAATGGAATTGGGTGTGGCTGGCCCCCTGGCAGTGCAGGGGGGCCTCTGGAGCTCTGCTGTCACGGCCCCACTCACTCACCAACCAGGAGGGCAGGAGCTTTCCCTGCACCAGAACTGCTCAGCACCACCCCATGTCCAGGTGCTCGTCCTCCTCCTTGTAGTCCTGGCCGGGGTCTCTGCTCTGCTGAGCCGTGATGGCTGCAGCCTCCCCCACACCTTGAGCTCCCGTGTCTTGAGCCCCGTGGCGATGCAGGGAGACCCCTTCTGCACCACTGTCAGCACTGCCCTAACCCTACTCCCAAAGCCCTACTCCCTATCCCAGCCTTAATTTCCTGCAACCATAAAAATAAAAATTGAGAACATACTTAAAATTGCTATTAATCGCCAACATTGCAAAAAAAAATAATTGAATTCTGCCAAGCCTAGAACTGATGCACAATTTTTTACCAGTGAGAACAACTAACCGCTGGCACAAACTCCCAAGGGAAGCGCTGGATTCGCCCTCTCGTGAAGTCTTCAGATCAAGACTGGATGTGCTTTAGCCAAACACGAATTCCTGGGCTCAGTCCAAGGGAACTGGGCGAGGTTCATGGCCTGTGATATGCAGGAGTTCAGTCTAGATGATCTAATGGTCCCTTCCAGCCTTAAAATCTCTGAACTGATAAATCCCCACCCACCTGTGACGGAGGGGGAGTGGGAACCTGGCGGAGGCTGCTCCCCGCGGGTGCTGCTACAAGTCCTTACATCCATTTCCCCTCTGTGCAGGGGCATGGTCTGCTCACAGTCTGCCCACCATCTGCATATACAAAAATCAGCGCTGATCACAATTTCCCCAAAACTCAAAACTTCAAACACTTTTCTGACAAAAAAATTAAAATAGTTCGGGGGGGAAAAAATGTTGCTTTATGCATGCATGATTTTGCAAATACCAGCAAGGAGTTTGGGATTTGGATATTTGTGGAGTCCTAATATCCATTCTCAGAGAGTATCCAGACAGCTGTCAGGCATGCACAAAAATGTCTGAGAATCCCTAAAGCACCACTAGCATGAATGATCATAAGAACGGCCATACTGGGTCAGACTAATGGTCCATCTAGCCCAGTATCCTGTCTTCTGACAGTGGCCAGTGTCAGATGCTTTGGAGGGTGTAAACAGAACAGGAGAATTTCAAGTGATCCATCTCCTGTCATCCAGTCCTAGCTTCTGGCAGTCAGAAGTTTAGGGACAGGCAGATCATGGGGTTGTGTCACTGATCATCTTGGCTAATAGCCATTGATGGACCTGTCCTCCACGAACTTATCTCATTCTTTTTTTGAACTCAGTTATACTTTTTGCCTTCACAACATCCCATGGCAACGAGTTCCACAAGTTGACTGTGCGTTGTGTGAAGTACTTCCTTTTGTTTGTTTTAAACCTGCAGCCTGTTAATTTCATTGGGTGACCCCCAATGTTCTTGTGTTATGTGAAGGGGTAAATAACACTTCCTTTTTCACTTTCTCCACACCATTCATGATTTTATCTCCTCTTGGTCGTCTCTTTTCCAATCTGAACAGTCCCAATCTTTTTAATCTCCCCTCACATGGAAGCTGTTCCAAACCTCTAATCATATTTTGTTGCCCTTCTCTGTACTTTTTCCAATTCTTATATATATATTTGAGATGGGGTGACCAGAACTGCATGCAGTATTCAAGGTATGGGCAAACCATGGATTTATATAGTGGCATTATGATATTTTTTGTTTTATCGTCTATCCCTTTCCTAATGGTTCCTAACATTCTGTTATCTTTTGTGACTGCCGCTGCACATAGAGCGGATGTTTTCAGAGAACTATCCATGCTGACTCCAAGATCTCTTTCTTGAGTGGTAACAGCTAATTTAGATCCCATCATTTTGCATGTATAGTTGGGATTATGTTTTCCAATGTACATTACTTTGCACTTATCAACACTGAATTTCATCAGTCATTTTGTTGCCCAATCACCCAGTTTTGAGAGATCCCTTTGTAACTCTTTGCAGTTTGCTTTGGAATTAACTATCTTGAATAATTTTGTATTGTCTGCAAACTTTGTCATCTCACTGTTTCCTCATTTTCCAGATCATTTATTAATATTTTGAACAGCACTGGTCCCAGTACAGATCCCTGGAGGACCCTGCTATTTACCTCTCTCCACTGTGAAAACTGACCATTTATTCCTACCCTTTGTTTCCTGTCTTTTAACCAGTTACTGATCCATGAGAGGACCTTTGCTTTCATCCAATGACTGCTTAGTTTGCTTAAGAGCCTTTGGTGAGGGACTTTGTTAAAAGCTTTCAGAAAACCTCCAAGTACACTATAACCACTGGATCCCCTTGACCACATATTTGTTGACACCCTCAAAGAATTCTAATAGATTGGTGAGTCATGATTTTCCTTTACAAAAGCCATGTTGACTCTTCCCCAGCACTCCCTTCAGTCCTATTTGCCATCCTCCTGTATAAAAAGATTCAGTCACCTAATTAGGGAGTGGCAATAACACCAAGAGTCAGGTGACGAATCCCACACTACATGTCACAGATGATAAAAAAATGAGAGTGAACAGTCCGCAACCCACCCATTGCCTGAAATGTGGTCACGTAAGCAGTTCAGTGAGCACTAGTGACTCACAATTCCATTTGTAGGAATCAGGCAAGGTTCACAAATGGGAAAAAGGACAACGGCCAGAACAAACATCATTCTCAATAATTATGTGGCCCATTTCAGTACGGCCCAGTCCTGAAGTCCTGATTCAGGCAGTAGTTCCACTGCTGTCAGTGGTAAGGATTCCAGTGTTTGCTGAAAACTGGTCCTGGGCACTTGTCTGACATCAAACTCAAATCTCTGGGGCTAGCTTCTCCACCTACGCAACCCCAATTAAATGCCTTTATTGGCCATGTGTAAATGGGAGCAGGATTGGGCTCTGGCTGTCCTACGGAGCTGCGCTATGTCACTTTATTATACACCACGATCCATCATAACCTTGACTGTTGTATAAAATTAGCGTGAGTGCCAAAGGGATGGGGGGGAGGAAGCAATAAACATGTCCTCGACAGAAGCCAGTAAAGCCATTTGAAATCTACACTTGCATCAATCAACCAATAAGAAGAATTAGGAGAAAATGAAGAACAATAAGTGCCCAGTATCCTGTCATTTTTGATGAAAGGATGAGAAACTGAAGCCAAAAAATTACCATTCTCCAAAGGGGTTGGTAAGAAAAAGATCTGACCGCTATATTCTGGAATGGAGCCTTTCCCATTAAAAACGTTCTTGAAAGGGAAAGTTACCTACCCGGGGATATGTGGCCTCACAAATAGCTTTGGGTTCACTCACCCCTCCCGGGGGAAAACGCACAATTCACTGACAAAAGCACAGCTATGACCTCACGCTTCCCCCACAAACACATCCCACGCCACGCACTTAAACTTAACCAGCCTACCGGGAAGATTTGCTGAGCTTGTCGTTGGAGCGTTGCATTGGGAAGAGGGATATTAAAGCGATGGTGCCGGTGTGGAATCTGCCATTGTCAGCAGAAAGATCTGTTTGCATTAGTAAGTTAAGATCTGCCCTTATCATGGCATTTAGGCATATAGGCATTGCCAGAATGGATCAGAACCATGGTCCGTCTAGCCCCGAATCCTGTCTTTGACAGTGCTTCTGAGGAAGGTGCAAAAAGTCAGCAATGGGGTAGCCTGACCACAAGGTAAGTTCCTTCCCAGCACATGTTAGTTAGACTAGAGGCTGGTGTAGGCCCCAGATCAGCAGGGTTTCTATCCCTTCCTTGCTTCTACGGCTCTGCGTTGAGTGGATTCCACGTTCAACCAACCTTCCCAGTTTTAAACAAGTTTAGGTTTATGAGAACATATGTGACAAAGTAACCACCACACAGCTTTTACACAGGTTCCAATTTAAAAAGTGAGGCTAAACTCCTCGGGCGTTTGCACGTCGCAACGCACTTCCTAATAACATTCTTGAACATCCCACTATAATACAAGCGTGCAAGGGGCACATGCAGATTTGGGTGCACGTACGTGAAGTGTCTGTCCTAATCAGAACTCCGCAGCTATCTGAGACCAAATTTGGTGGCAACAACTCCTTAATTCCATGGCAACGTTCCTGGGTTAATCCATTAACAAGCTGTCCGAAAAGCCCCAATGTAGAATTAGTTGAAGATTCTTTTTAACAGTCATTCTTTTTGAGGGTGTGTGATGCAGGCAACCTAGCTCCGCTTCCCAGGCCTAGCTCCTGCCAAGTTCTGCAGGCGGCCTGGCTCAGAAGAGCCTCATTCACCCCTTGTATGCCAGAGAAGAGGGGCGGTAGTAGCCGGCTACAGTAGCTTATCTTGCTTGGTCCCTGGTCTTGGCTGTGGTGTTCTCCTGTAGCCTAGCCTACACTACTGGCTTCCCTGCTTCCTGGCTGCCAGCTGGGCTCCCTGACCCGCTGTAGTCAGCTCCACGGATCAGTGTAGGGAGCATGCACTACATGCCAGTCAACTCCACTCCCGGGGAAAGCTGGAGAGCAAGAGGCAGCAGCCGGCAGATGCTCACAAGGCAGGGAGACAGAAAAAGTTCAGATGCCTGGCTGCAGCAAAATGGTGACGTTTAGGAACAAATGCTGAAGCCCAGGGGATAGTGGGAAAATTCGAATTCTGTGGATGTAGAAGCGCAGAGTCCACTGGGTCCTGACTGAGATAAATGGAGCATTCCACACCTCACAGAGCTACGGCCTCAGGCTCTCTGCAGACTCTGGCAAGCACTACACTCAGGTCATATTTTCAAGGTTATCGCTGCAAACATAAGGGTCAGAAACACTTTTTTTTTTTTAAATGAAAGCTCAGATTCTGGAGCACAGTCCTACTGCAATGGGTAAATTCAGCAGCATGTGCCATGGCTGAGGAATCACAGAATCCACGGGGCCCAGATTGTAATCTTCAAAATGCCTTGTATAGTTACAATAACCTTTAGAAACGAAACAACTCTTCCTCGTGTGCAAAGCTGTCATGTGTGCTAGCATCTGAAAATGCAGAGCTGAAAACATCTGCACAGTCAATCTGTGCTCGATTGTTACGCCAACGACACCCTTCCCCCAGTAACAAGGAATAAGAACCCTCTTATACTCTAGCACAGGCTACCTGTCATGGACCGAGGCGTGGGCGGTCATGCCTAGTGGTCGCAGCAGTAGTGGTGCGAGGCCAGGAACAGTGCTGAGGGTCAGAGCCAGCCAGGACCCAGGAGTAAGAACCAAGGGTCAGAGGCGGAGTCAGGAACCAAGCAGGAGAGCAGAGGACTGGGAGAAGGCTGGGAACAAGACAGGAGGCACAGGAGTTAACGCAGCTGCAGGCATAGGTGTTGAGCAGCCACTGGTGGGCTTAAGAGCAGGCCTGGTGATGCCTCTCAGACAATCAGGGGGTCTGGCTAATCCGGGTGTTCAGCTGCAGGTCCTGATTCCTGACGCTACCCAGCCCTTGCATCGGGGCACAGGAATACGCCGGGCTGTGCAACTGCCTTCTGCAGCCCTGAAACAGATAGGGCAGGGTGGGGTCTAGCCATGGCTCCGCCCCGTCCCTTCCTGGCTAGCCCAGTGGAGCCAGCTGGAAGAGGGCGGTTTGTTGCTGGAATAGGACCCACCCTCCCAGAGCAGGCGAGGCATGGTGACTCTGAAGGGTGTCTGCGAGCCCCAGCACCTCCAAGGGCCACTCCCGGGGTGGTGCAGCTTCCAGAAAGGAGCAGCATGTGCTCCCCCTAGTGGTGTCCCCAGCACTGGAGCGGACACACATGCACAGCGTGTTCCCATAGGCTAGCCCTATGTCTGCCATGCTCCCAGCTAGCTGACCAATCGCCCTGCGGGGTGCCAGCAGCGTACCAGTCAGGCCTTGAGCATAGGCTCAAGGGATCATGTCCTGCTCCTGCTCAGATATTACAGTGATGGGAAGCCTGTACATGGAGCTAGATACATTGTTAGGTTTCTGGGGCATGGTGGGGGTTGACATCAGAGAGGCTTGCTACACCCTATTTCCTTCCAGCCCTCCCCACATGACAAGGCAGAAGTTTCCTCAAAATTTTCAGCCTTCATCTATTTTCAGTGTCTTTGAATCTCTCCTTCAGTCCCTTTTTAGCTATTCAGTGCACATGTACTCCTCTTCAGAGGCGCGCTCCTATCTGTGAGGCCACATGTTCTCAAGAACCCACTTCTCACTGACCTTATAAACTTCCCTGGGTTTTTTTCCCCAGCAACATATTTTACACTGTTCTTTTGCAAGTTTGGCAGGCTGCTCAGGTTCATACTCAAGATGTGGCTCGGCTGAGCCCAGACCTAACCGAGTTGTGTATTTTGGCTCGGGAACCTCTGGCCGGACTGTCCTTTGTTTTACTAAAACAAAACCTCATTGCTTTGGCGTTTGAACCTTGTCATAAATTAAGCACGCCAGAAAGTGATGTGGGAAATTTACTGAGAGGCTTGCACATTTGGTTTCTGATGCCTCCATTTGCAACGTGAGTTACTCCATTGTACTGCCCCTTTAAAAACCTCTATGTGGAAGTAAATGCAAATGGGCCCTCTCCAAATCTAACTGAAGCCAGCTGACAGACTGCCCCTTGAAACAAAATGTTTGGATTGACCCTAAATGATTATTTTCTGAAATTCTGTGCTGTGACAAATTCTGAAATGTTTTGGCTTTTTGTCCTGATTCAGGATGAAAACGTTTTTTGAAATCTCAACTAGCTGTGGTTAGATGTTGATAGATGTTTGGATGCATGTGTGTGTTCCCTCTGTGTGCTGCCCCAGCCCTGTGCAGACAGCTGGCATGGCAGACCTCAAGCAAACCACCCAATGATCACAGGATCTGTTAAGGGACGAAGGCACCCATCCAGGTTTATTGTCGACGAAGCACAATATTAGTATTTCGCAGACTTTATTGGACCACTAATACATGTATGCCCATAACAATGGACCAGCTCAGTGAACGGCAGGACTTTTAGTTCCTCTCTAGAGCAGACAAAGATACTCCCTCTGAGATACATTTTTATACCCCGATACAAACAAGTTAGTGCTGCCCCTCTGACATAGTTAGTTACTGCCCCCAATGTGGCTAGTTATCATCCATCACCTTGTACATGTTGGTTTAATTAAAACATTTTTATGACATACTGTCATCCTAACCTTATCTTTTAGAAGGGGTTAATGTGTTCCTGTTATCCTTGGGGAATGTTTTTGTACCATCTTTAATATCGGGATGCTTTGGTACCACTTGATATTGGGATGTGTTTGCATAAAAACTTTGTGACTAGCACTTCTTAAAAATGTGTATTTTTGCAATATTAGCCCTGTTTTTGCCAGATTCTGTGAGTGAGTTCTGCCTTATACCTGGTCTCTAATACAAGGGCTTATGTTTTAGGCTCTCCTCCTACAACACCAGCTCAGACTGGATGTGATGTTGCACTCCATATATTTTATGGAAATATGCTTATGAATATGACGTAACTGGAATATACTGTATGCTAAATATCCCTTGTATGGTGTCATTAGAAAGCTTGTAATCTACTAAGTGTGTTCATCCTATTTGGTTGCATGTATTATTTCTATATCTGGAGTTAGGAGAATAAGATATAAACTTGTGTCACTGATGTAAACATATGAAGTGGAGGCCATTAAGGGTGGTCCAGAAACAATCTGTTGTAAATGGCCTTAGTTACTTGAAAGCCTTCCTGTGTACGTGTGGGCCAGCCCATGGGGAATGGAGACTAGGGAGTCTTACAGTGACATGTGACCATGTCACCTGATAACAAAATCCATCTTAAATCTGGTACTTTTCCATTTAGAAGGACGGGTGGGGACCCAGAGAGACAAAAGATTCCTGCCTTGTGCCAAAGCTATAAAAAGAGGGTGGAGCAGAACAAAGGGGGCTGCCAGTCATGAGAAAACCCCTGCTTACCACCTGAGATGTCTGCTGGAGCTAACAAAGACTGTACCAGGGGAAAGGATTGGGCCCAGACTAGGAAGGAGTCTAATCTGTGAAAGAAGCTTATTGGAACATCTTTGAGGGTGAGATATTACCTGTAATCAGTTTCTTAATGTATTAGGCTTAGACTTGCATGTTTTGTTTTATTTTGCTTTGCGACTTACTTTGTTCTGTCTGTTATTACTTGAAACCACTTAAATCCTACTTTTTATACTGAATAAAATCCCTTTTGTTTATTGATAAACCCAGAGTGAGTGATTGATACATGGGGAGCAAACAGCTGTGCATCTCTCTCTCTGAATGTTATAGAGGGCAGACAATTTATGAGTTCACCCTGTATAAGCTTTATACAGAGTAAAATGGATTTATTTGGGGTTTGGATCTGGGTGTCTGGGTGCTGGAGACAGGTAACCTGCTGAGCTGTTTTCAGTGAAGTTTGCAGCTTTGGGGGCGTGGACAAGACCCCAGGTCAGTGTTGCAGCAGGCTAGTGTGTCTGGCTCAACAAGGCAGGGTTCTGGAAGTCCCAAGCTGGCAGGGAAAACAGGTTCAGAGGTAATTTCAGCACATCAGGTGACAGTCCCAAGGGGATCTCTGTGACCGAACCCGTCACACTGGAATCCAGGAAATTCATAATGAAAAGACACACAGGCCCTGACGGACGAGGGGAATACTAGCAGCTTAGTTCTCCTGGCCTTTTTCCTTGTCTCACATCCTGTGTCTGTCAGATCCTACCTAGCTAAGTGGAGAATCCTCATGTTCTACCCAAGGTTGGCTAAAAATCCAAATATTGTATTAGTTTCTGTAGCATATCACCTGTTCCTTCTATACGCGAGTCCATTCTCAGTTTTGACATGGTCAGATCTAGCCATTATTTCTATCAAGACTGTACCCTCTTGCAGAAATATATACAAGAGCATGCCCAGATGCTACAGTTAGGGGTGCAGAAGATATGGAGGGAATGAATTAAACAGAGAAATAGTGCAATAGAATGAAACAGTGTGATGCACAAAATCCAGCATCAGCGAAGCAAAAATACAAGGGATTCTGTGGCACAAAACCGGTACCCCATAGAAACCTCATCCCTGTTGATGCAGGAAGAGGCTGGGGAAATCACTGGAGAGAAAGAGTTGGGTTTCAATGGGAAGCTGCAGCTTAAACTATAACCCCAGTCCTCTGCAAGCCCCAGAGCATCCAGTTCAAACAGGACACACATACACCCTTCATACAGACACTCGAGTGTGTTTGATTCCTTCTTTGTGGGCCACTTCTGGTGTTCCTTTGAAATCCACAGCTCCGAGGAGCTGCGTCGCACTGATCTCTGCTCTACATGCAGCCTGCAGACAGCTCCATCACTCTGCGTTTGTTCTCAGTGAAGCCCTTTTGAGTGAAATATTATTTTACTGACATGTCCACAAATATTCCTGGACGCTGCTCACTCCATGTTGATGCCTCAAACCACAAGGGAAATGATTCACTGTTTAGTGACCTCACCGCTATCTTACTCAGCCCCAGAGGCATGCTTGTCTGGAGGGGAAGGATTAGCTTCAGGATGAGGCATTAGACAGGGATTCAAGAGAGCTGGGTTCTGTGTCACAGACTCTGTGGGTAACCTTGGGAGAGTCACTTAATCCTTGTGCCTTGGTTCTCCACCTGTAAAATAGGAATGAAAACTGCCTTGTCTATTTAGATTGTAAACTCTTTGGGGCAGAGACTGTGGGTATGGCCAGACTTACAGCAGTGTGCAGACTACAGACACTGCATGCCCAACTAGCCTGGTAGAAACAGCAGTGTAGATAGTGAGGTGTGTAGAGTTGAGTGCCCTACACACCTGAACCCCCAGGGTACATTCCTTAAATGGCTCTTTACTTGCCCAAGCAGTGTCTCGCCCATTTACACTGCTGTTTTTAGCAGTGTAGTATCCTGCTGCCTCCCTGCCGTGAGTCACTACGTGTGTGGTGCCTGTTCTCTGCATGCCATCGTAAGTGTAGACAAGACCTATGTGTACGGACAGCCCCTAACACAATGGGTCCCCCGTCTCCCTTGGGGGATCTAGTTGCTAACCATCATACAAATAACTAACAACAACAATAGCTCTTCTGAATGCCTACGGTAGCGTCAGTGGTGGCACTTCTAACAATGTAATACCTATTGAATAATACCACCAGCTCGCTCTTATCTAGTGCTTTGTATTGGTAGATCTCAAAGTACTTTACGAAGGAGGTCAGTATGATTATCCCCATTTTACAAATGGGGAAACTGAGGCACGGAGTGGTTAAAGTGACTTGCTTCTAAAAATGTTGAGAGCTGAATCTGGAGAAATGGGGCCATCTCTGCCATTTTTTACTATATCCCCATGATTCAGTTAGTGAGCACCTTCTCCTCCCATTCACCTCAATGCAGGCAATCAGCACTTCTGAAAATCAGATCTGCACTGTTCAGGAGGCAGTGTGGAACCTCAGTAGCCTCTCCACTAATCTTTTGCAAAATTTTGAGCTCCGCATACCATTTTATCTTCCGGATTCATCAGCATTGGGAGCTCACTCAAAGCTACTCAACAGCATTGTTGACTTTAAGATCTGTGATGAAGGAATCAAATGTCTTCCCACTTTACATTGTTGTACAGAAGAAACAATGCTGGCTTCTATGTGTCAATATGGCTATTTAGGAAAATCTATGTACGGTTGATGAATTCTATTTGAGATCATGAACGGTCAGAGTATTCTTTTATCAAACCACTAACTCCACATTATAGGGATAGTCTGCCCTCACTGCTATCTTTTTCCCTCCATTATGGGATGAAATTCCAAGGGGCGGAGTTGTTAAACCTGGATAGTTGTCTATTCCAATGGAAGCACCCTTGGACAAAGAAGGTGGCCAAATCCAGAAAACTGGTACTGTCAGGCAGGCTAGTAACCAGACAAATGATCAGATGGCAGGGGACTTTGAACACCTGATGAAACTGATCAGTGGATCACGTGACAGTGGGGACTGTGGCTTTATAAAAGGAGGACTCTTCCACCCGCCATTTGAGAGAGAGGGTGAAGAGACCAGAAGCAGACAGCAAGGCTGTGGAGAAGGGGGAGGATCCAGTAATGTAATAAATAATAATGTAATGAGCGTAGCCGTACAGGACTCACCTCTGCGGCGCCTCCTGCTGGTCATCGGGAATTAGCTCTTCTCCGGCCGTCGGAGCGTCCTCTGTAGGCCGGTGTCCTGCTTGCTGCTGGCCCCCCCGAGTCCCTCCCGGACCCCGGTGCCCCTTTACCCGGGGGCTGCCTCGTGGCAATACCCCCACCCGTCTCTATGGGTCTCCCCTCTCTGGGAAACCCCCAACCCTCTAATCCCCACCGTGCCTCAGTCTGGGCTACTGCCAGTCATCACCAAGCCCCCGCTCCCTGGGGCAGACTGCAGTGTAAAAGCCACTCCTCATAGGCAAGGGGGGGTCAGACCTGCTGCCTCTGCCTACTCGTGGGCTGCCCCCTGCAACCCCAGTACCTAATTGGCCTTCCGCTAGGCCGCAGCTTGGGGGGGTTTCCAGGCCGGAGCTCCCCAGTTCCCTTGGCCTTCCCCCAGCCCCGCTCCACTCCAGGTACCTTCTCTCAGCTCCCTGCAGCCAGGTCCCTCCCTCTCTAAAGGCCAGCTGGACCCTGATTGGGGCGTGGCCCCCAGCTGAGGCTGCTTCCCCCAATCAGCCCAGCTTTTCCCCTGCCACAGCCCTCTCCCAGGGCTGTTTTTAACCCTTTCAGGCCAGGAGCGGGTGACCACCCCGCTACACGAGTGATTGGTTTTGGAACCTTTTGCAAACGCTGTGTTGTTATGTGCTTCACCTACCCTGTGTCCCTGAGCAGGTAAACTAAATCAGAGCGCCACCAGGTTGGCACTGTGGGAAGGGGTCTGCTTACGCAATTAGGGTGTCTTTGTGGAAAGGGGGGCTCAGCACTGGGGGAACAGCGGCAGCTGGACCATGAGGTCCCACTTCTGGGCAGGGATAACAGAGTGTCTGTCCAAGAAGTGCACCAGAGGCCAAAGAAAGAGACTGGGCTGAAGCCTGCCCAGACCAAGGGGAGCTTAAGAGCACCCAGGTCCAGCCTGGTGAGCGACCAGCAGGGGGCGCTCTGACAGTCACACTCTCCTTTGGTTTCGAAGCACACTGATTTTTGTCTTTTTCTTCTCCCGTCTGTGTATTTAAATGTAATCTAAATCTCTGCTGCCTGTGACCCTGCAATCATAAGAAGCAATTCCCCTTTTTGTTTGTCGGGGTTTTCAGACGCACTGACTGCTGTGCGACGCAGCAGAAATTCCTGCTTAAAAGTTTTCCAATTACCACTCACATTTCCTTTTCTTCCATTTTCAGAGAAGCTGTAGCTTGATTGCCTCCAGAGAGGCAGCAAAGTCTTATCTCTTCCTGTCATGAACCTTTGCAGCTGCTTTAGTTAATTTCTTGTGGCTTTCAGCCAGCCCTCCTGGTACCATGCAAAGCTCAGAAATCTCTCTGACTAGCCACCTGGTCTAGGATGTTTGAATGCAAGGACTGATGGGTGTGCAGACTCCAAACTGTTATGTTGCCCCCTCTCTTAAATCCCGGACTACTGTTAAACCACCACACTTCACACGAACCTCCTGGCTATTTGACTTGCAGCATTGGCTGCTCTAGAGTGGTATGTATACACAGCATAAGGTATACCCGGACTGGCCTACCTGAGCCCCATGTTAAGTATCCTCACACCTTCTTGTCAACTGTCTGAAATGGGCCATCTTGATTATCACTACAAAAGTTTTTTTTCTCCTGCTGATAATAGCTCATCTTAATTAATTAGCCTCTTACAGTTGGTATGGCTACTTCCACCTTTTCATGTTCTCTGTATGTATAAATATCTTCTTACTAAATGTTCCATTCTATGCATCCAATGAAGTGGGCTGTAGCCCACGAAAGCTTACGCTCAAATACATTTGTTAGTCTCGAAGGTGCCACAAGTCCTCCTGTTCTTTTTGCGGATACAGACTAACACGGGTGCTACTCTGAAACCTGCTTGAATCCAGTTAGTGCAAGTAACAGTAACAGTGAAGACAGTGGAGAGTGGGCTTCAGCACAGATAGGGCAAGCCAGGCATGGACATGGGTTCATACTTGGCTTGCCGGCCCAGGCTGTGCTGATTTCAGCTGGCGGGGGTAACAGTAACAGCGGATTCAAGCAGGCTTGCAGAGGCTAGTTGGTGCACAGCTTTGATGCATAGACTACCCTTCCTCTTCAGTTTTGATGGGGTGTCAGAGGATTTTATTAACAGTGCTTTTTAAGAGACTACAGACTAAGCTTCTTAATGAATATTAATCAATCATCTTAATTGATTCTCCCCTTAGATATTTTCCTTGAAAGGAAAAAGGAAAATAATCAGCGACCGGGTCCTCTATGCTCCCAGAACGATGGATGGGGTTGTGGAATGCAAGTCCAAAGCCCACTGGCAGGGCTGGCTCCAGGCACCAGCAAACCAAGCACATGCGTGGGGCGGCACAATTCCAGGGGCGGCATTCCGGGAGGTTGTTTTATTTTTTTGCTTCGGCAGTTGCGCTCTCGGAGGTTTTTTGGTTTTTGTTTTGCTTGGGGCGGCAAAAAACCTAGAGCTGGCCCTGCTCGCTGGAGTCAATGGAAGGACTTAACTGAGCTTTGGACTGGACCACGGGCACCGTTCGATGTGCTCTCCAGATGGGGGGCTTTGAATTGACATTAAGAAGTGGAGTGGCTTGGAGTGGTTCCTCTCCGTCAGCCTCGGAGGGAGGCCACTCCGCCTTGCTACGCCGCCTAGCGGCTGACAGCCAGTTGACCGGGGATGAACGCGGGAAGTGTCAGCAAAGAGTCCAGGGCCCTGGCCTCTTGGGGCAGGGCAGTTAGCAGTCTATAACCCAGCTCCCTGGCCGGGCAGACAGCAAACTGTCGGGCTCACACCCTCTGGGCAGGACACAGGAACAGCAGTCTATAACCCAGCTCCCTGGCCGGGGCCGTTTGGCCTAAGGGGGGGAGGCTGCCATCCCAAGGGTGGGATTGGCAGCAGGGTGACTCGGGGCCACCCAGCTCCACCAGGTCCCAGCCCAGGGCCCTACCAGTGGTGAGTGGGTCAGCGAGGATCTGCCTGAAACACACTGATTGTGATTTCAGCAGCACAACCGGACTAATGGCTGGTTTCCCTGGGCTACTTTCTACCCCAACCTGTTTGTAGGTTTCCATTGTTCACAGGTCCTCGGTCATCTCGGGGTACTTGGTGGCCAGCGGTCCCAGCAGCTCCTCAGGGTACTCAGCCGGCAGCAGCCCCAGCACCTCCTCTCCCTCAGGGTCCTCCCCCAGAGGCAGGGGTTGACACAGCTCAGTCCCTGATGCAGGAGTCAGCTAGAGTTGCCAGGCATCCGGTTTGAAATGTGGCTGAACCCCTCAGCCCCACCCCCCAGCCTGGAGCCCCCTCCTGCAGCCCAAACCCTTCATCCCCAGCCCCACCCCAGACCCCGCACCCCTTCCAGCACCCCAACCTCCTGCCCCAGCCCGGTGAAAATGAGCGAGGGAGCAAGGGTGGGGGAGAGCGAGCGACGGAGGGATGGGGGATGGAGTGAACCGGGGGTGGGGCCTTGGAGAAGGGGCGGGGCTAGGGTGTTTGGTTTTCTGCATTTGGAAAGTTGGCAACCCTAGGACCAGCAACAAGGCAGAAGCATCCGGCTCTGACCCAACTGAGCTGGAGGCCCCGCCTCTTATTCTTCCTGTTATACCCCTCTGATTCCAGCATGAGGGGCAGGCCTGGGCTGGCCCCACCCACCAGAGGGCCCAGAGTGGTTCCCAGCCTCGGAGGGAAGCCACTCCGCCTGGCTACAAGAAGATTTGAACCCTTCTGATTGCAAAGCCAGCCCTAACAACACACACCAGTGCACAGGGTTCTGCTGGAGTTCATCCCAGGGCGTGCATCTTGGACACGTCATGCCAACTAAACAATGATTTTTATCTCCTTGAGACAACGGGCTGTGCTGTCCCCCCGCCTCCAGACTCCCTGCACCCCGGGAGCCGCAGGTAGCCAAGAGACACTAGGTGTATGTCTACACAGCAAAGAAAAATGCACGGCTGGCCTGTGCCAACTGACTCAGGCTGGGGGGGGGGGGGGGGGCGAAATGTTTCATTGCAGTGTAGGCATCTCAACTTCAAGGACTTGGGCTGGAGCCCAAGCTCTGGGACCCTTCCACCTCACAGGATCCTAGAACCTAGGCCCCAACCCAAGCCTAGATGTCTCCATGGCAGTGAAACAGCCCCACAGGCCAAGCCCCAGGAGCCCAAATCAGCCTAAGAATTAGAAACTTAAGAACAAACAAACAAAGAAAAAAACGTTTAGATTCTCACATAATCGCTTGAACTTAGAGCTGGGCTCTAGGGAAACGCCCCCAATATCATGAGACTTCAGATGCAATTGCAAGAGTTGGAAACCCCGTGTAATTGTAGTAAAAAAACAGAAATGATGGCACACAACATTTTAATTAATATGGAATTTTTTCCCCTTAGAACAATGCTAAATAGCTTTCACTAATAGTTTGAAAGCATATATAGCAAAACACCAAATATCGAATATGTATGTTTTAATGATAAAACACTAACTAGTAGAGCTGTTATAAAAATGAGGTGGGTGCAAATTCCACTGAAATGTTGGGAAATTCAAAAGCATTTTCTATTTTGTAACAGTCAGGTTTTACCACTCACTGCCTCAGCACCTCTAGCTTCCCGGTCTAACATGAAGGGACAGACCTCTGTGAGGTCAATGGCTCAACACATTAACATTTCAGTACGGATGGGACAGCACAGGCTTCTCAGAAGTCACTGGCTTAGCAACTTTGTTGGGCTGATGGGCAGGGAAAGGACTCTTTGAGGTTACTAATACAGCTGACCGGAAAATGGATTTCCAGGTCTATGTTGAGTTTTTGGAAATGTTTTCATCCTGATTCAGCTCAGAATTAGAGGTGGTTGGCAGAGGAAAGGGATACAAAATTCTGTGAAAATGTTGCCAAATCCAAAAGCATTTTCCATCCTGGTATGTTTTGTAACCAGTTAGTTTTCATTGTCCACATTCTCTGCAGAATTATTTTGAAAAACAGGAGTGTTTCTCTTTCCAAATTAGAAAATGTTGACAGCTAGGTGTTTCTGTTCTGAAAAAATCCCACCATGTGACTAAGCTGTCCAGTTAAAAGTTAGAGGAACAATACCAAAAATGAAATACATTTAGCAGGAGAATCCAGAGGCGGCATTTTGTTATATAAAAATAAATTAGACCGTGGAACTCCCTGCCACATGAAGTCATTGAGCAAAATTCAAAAAGGGATTGGACATTTGTATGGACAAGAACATCCAGAGTGATAACAAAGAATAATACCACCTAGCTCGTACATTATGCCTTTGATCAGCAGATGACAAACATTTCAGGAGGGATATTAGGCCTCAAGGCTCAAGCACATCTCTATTAGAGATCAGGATGAGACCTCCATGGGGGTCAGATTATCCCACATCTGCCCATTTCAAAGTTTCTTACACCTTCCTCTGAAGCATCCACGGGGCTGCCCTAACTTGCTCCAGTATGTGATGGTCCCCAAGAGACCATCTGCCAGCCTGAGATGGCTGGAGCACAATAAGCTTCAGCCAGGTCCCCTCCGTGCCTCTTCCTATCTGACATGTCCTTGCCACAGAGGCAGCTGGCAGGAAGGCAGAGGAGCTGGTCTGCCAGTTCAACACCCACTGGGAAAAACCCACAAGTGGCACAAAGGGAATGGAGTGAGGCAAACCATCTGCCCCCAAATGTTTCCGGGAGACATTCCATATGTAAAAGAAGACCAAACTTTAGCCCCCTCAAAAGCATTTAATGCAAAAAATTCGGCCCATTGTGGGAAGGGGTTTGTCTTGCTTCCACAAAGCGAGTTTGACATGATCAAGCTATAGGGCTCAAAGCTATTTAGATCCATTATAGCTCTTGACTTCACCACTGCACTGAACACATAGACAGTGATAGAGGCGCCTGGCTCGGGTGACAAAGACCATGGCCTTAGGAAATCGCACACCCCTGAAAATCATACCGTTTGTCACGGGAAGCCTGCCCATGACTTTGCCTGTCTAAGATACTTCTCTAGACCCCATTACCATAGTATGTGATGACCTCATAGTATTTAACCTATGTAGCCTCGCAGGGCAGCGCTGTTATACTCATTGTACAAATAGGAAACTGAGGCACACAGCAACTACATGATTTGCCCACATCCACATGTGAAGTCAGTGGCCGATCAGGGAACTGAACGGGGGTCTCCTGCCTCTCAGGCGAGCACCTTCCCTGCTGGGCCAGCCCTCTTTCTGCCAGTATGCCCCAATCCCACAACTGACTCCACATGGTGGGAACAGGGCCTGTGCCTGGGCAGAGACCCACTGAGGTTAATGAGGTCCATGCAGGGGTAGGTTGCAGGATCAGGGCCATGGTCATGCCCTTTATCTTTACTCCTGGAGGGAGCCTGTAACTTTTTTTAAAAAAGATTTTCATTTGTTGTTGGTTTGTACATCTTCTTTAGAATGTTCACAGCGAGCGACGCCAGCGCTGTCACCTGGAACAGGCAGGATGGTGCGCTAGCATGGGCTTCTTGGCTCGCTTTGAGTCCCATTGGCTTCTGTGCCATACTGCACCAACGCAGGGCTCCACACTACTCACAGAGCGTCTGTGCTGGAGCAGAAAGCAAACAAGCTGAAGGATTGATCAGGGCTCCAGAGCCAGCACTGTGAATCTCCCATCCTGATTTCTGCACACACAGAAGAATGGCTGGACACTGATTGGATTTTAGTTAGCGTGTGCATAGTCGTCTAGCCAAGTGATGGCATCTTCAGGGGCGTGATGCAGTTCTTCTAGGCTACCGCTGAACCTAGTCAGCAGGCATTCCTCGACAATGTGTGGAGGCATCTGTGTCACACTGCAGCTGCACAAAGGGCTGTCAGGAAGGCCCCAGCGATACTGGTTGGCTGCACGGAGACCTTGCCTGGTCCGGAACCTGTTCAACAGGGACCATCGGCGACAGGGCAGGTCAAAAGCAGGCGGGCAAATTGTGGGGTCGGTGATGAGGGACTGGTTGGGAATTATAACAGATACCCATTCCTCTCGCCAGAGCGTTTCCGCCCTAACATCCTGGCGTGGTGGATGAGACCATAATGGGCAACGTGACGGCAGACGTGCAGCTGGTGGTTTTAAAAGGTCATTGTGCAGTAGGAGGCTTGAGTTGGCACTTACTTTCTCCAGTAACTTGCCCGTGGCAACCTCTCGTCTGATATGAGGAGGAGCAATATTGCTCAGAACTGGAAGCCATGGGAGTGGAGTCTGACGCAGGGCACTGGAGATGATACGCATGGCAGCATGTAACTGCGTATCCACCAGTTTGGTGTGTAACGATCAACTCCAAACTGGTGCGTAGTGCTCCGCCACCAAATATGAGGTGGCAAGAGCGGACGTCTGCAAAGTTGGAGCACGAGCACCCCATGACGAACCTGCCAGTTTGCTAAGAAGATTGTTGCACGTCTTAACTTTAGCTGCTGTCTTCTTCAGGTGGGCATGGTAACTCAGTGTGCGGTTTAAGGTCACACCTAGACAGACTGGTTCTACTTCATACTTCACCTTCTGACCATTCAGAGAAACATTCAGTTCTCAGTTGCGCTGGCGTGGTGAAGATGGAACAAACTGGAGACTGTTTTTATGACGCTTGCCTGGAGGCGCCAAGTCTTACAGTAGTCAGCTAACTTTGTCATGTCCCGGTTTAAGGTGGCATCAAGCCCATAAAATGTCTGGGCCTGGGTACCTCAACAGATGTCGTCTGCATACATGAACTTTTGTGACTCCGTTGTTGGCAGGTCATTGATGTAAAGGTTGAATAGGGTTGGTGAAAGCACAGAGCCCTGGGGTAACCCATTGCTCTGTCATCTCCAAGCACTCGTCTTCTCCCCCATATGGACTCTGAACTGCCTATCGTGGAGGAACAGTTCAGCGATGCCTGTGACCCAAGGTAGCAGGACCCGTGATACCTTCACGAGCAGGCCACCGTGCCATACCGTATCGTACGCTGCTGTTAGATCGATGAAAACAGCGCCTGTTTTCAAGTTTCTCTGGAAGCCATTTTCAACAAATGTGGTCAGCGTGAGTACTTGGTCGCATGTGCTATGGCCTCGGTGAAAGCCAGCTTGGTCAGGGCTCAAAATTCTCTCCGCATCGGGTAATATGCACTGTCGGACCAAGCGCTCCAGTGCCTTGAAGCACACCGACAATAATGATATGGGACGATAGCTTGATGCTTGGCTTGGGTCCTTTCCAGGCTTTAGGAGGCCAATGACTTTTGCGGAGCACCATCTCTTCGGGTAGCCTCCCTTCACTGATGACCCTGGTGAAGAATTTCACAAGCCAAAGCTGAGCACGGGGGCCAAGGTTTTTCAGGAAGTCTGGAGATATGTTGTCATAGCCCGCAGCTGTTTCACACTTGATGCTACCCAGTGTCTGTTCCAGCTCTGTTACGGTGAATGGTTCTGGGCAGCTTCTGATCTGGTGTACATGTTTAAATATACGCCATTCGTTCCTCACTTGTCTTCGCACCTGTTTCTCCAAAGGTGCTCTGGCCACCTTAAGTAGGTGTCCGGCTACCTGGTGGGGTGTCACTGAGGGTCGGCAGAGTGCAGGTGGCTGCTGCACTCTGCTCCCTTTTATGGAACCCCAGCCAGCCAGTTAGCTATAAAATCCCTCTTTTAGTAGCTGTTCTCTGCTTGCATTACCTGTAAAGGGTTAAAAACGTCCACAGGTAAAGGAAGGGAGTGGGCACCTGACTAAAAGTGCCAATGGGAAGGCTAGAACTTTTTAAAATTGGGAAAAAACTTTCCCTTTGTCTGTCTGTTGTTGTTCTCCAGAGAGAGGGGACGGAGCAGGACAGGGCTGGAGCTATGCTGTAAAAAGCTTTAAATCCAGGTATGAAAAAGCATCAAATCATGCCTCAACCCTACTCATCTGAAACCCCAGATATGTAAGTAAATCAGGGAATGTCTTGGAAGAGGCGATTAGGGTTATTTCTTTTATTTCTTATTGGCTGGTGGACTCCTCTGCGCTAACCCCAGATGCTTTTGTTTGCTTGTAACCTTGAAGCTGAACCTCAAGAGAGCTAGCTTGATGCTTAATTTTTGTAATTGTTTTTAAGATCTAGCAAAAAGCCGAAGTTCCAGATATATTTCCTTTCTTTTTGTTTTTAATAAAATTTACCTTTTTTAAAAATAACGGGATTGGACTTTTGGTGTCCTAAGAGGTTTGTGCACATGTTTTTTTTAATTAGCTGGTGGCAACAGCTGATTTCTTTGTTTTCCTTTCTCAGCTCTTCCCTGGAGGGGGGTGAAAGGGCTTGAGGGTACCCCACAGGAAGGAAGCACCTTCCTGGGTTCCAAGGGGTTCTGCACTTGGGTGGTGGCAGCATCTACCAGTCTAAGGTCAGAGAACAGCTGTAACCATGGGAGTTTAATACAAGCCTGGAGTGGCCAGTATTAATTTTTTGAATCCTTGCGGGCCCCCACCTTCTGCACTCGGAGTGCCAGAGTGGGGAATCAGCCTTGACAGATGGTCAGTGACATCTGGGTCACCAGACGCCTCATACCTCTCGAACAAGGCAGCGCTCTCCTTGTCGAGACAGGGGATGTAGCCCGGGCAGCAGCTGTGTGGGATGGCTCTGCAGGCTGCTTTGTAGAGAGCACCGCAGAAGTGATGGTAGGTCTCATTTACCAATCTGCCGGGCTGGTATTGTCACTACACTCTTCTCCAGCGCTTCCCGGTATTTTTCCCAGTCAGCCTTTCAGAAATTCCACCGCTTCTTTTTGAAACTCTTGACAACGGGGAGCTGTAGCCCGATATGGATCAGCGATGGTCTGTGTTGGCTGCGTGGAAAGTTATCCAAGACGTGGCATGTTGCTGGCTGAGGATGGCCATGAACTGAACTGACCCAGCACAAGTCAGGAGAATAGTCATGATCCCATCTAGAAGAGTGGAACGTGCCTCGCTGCTTAGCATCATGGATAAGGGCGAGGTAATTTTGAGATGCCCAGTCTGCAAGTTGCTCACCATCAGTGTCAACCTCATACCCCGAGTCTGTGTGATGGCTGTTGATGTCTCCAACGTAGAGAGCTGGGTGTGGCAGGCTTGGTAGAACCTGTTGGTTCCACCTGATGCTTGGAGGCTTGTAAACATTTGCCAGCCAGAACCGCCAACCTGGATGGTGTCACAGAATTCAGTAGACATCAGCTGAATGGCATCTGCAATATCCGACTGAACGTATGTGACTCGTGCTTCGGGTGTGCCACATGGCACAACAGGTCAAAGCTGTCCATACCGTAACGCCTGGCTTTGGAAATTGCCATATATGTCTCTTGCAAGCCAATGATGTTGATAGTATGTCGATGAGCAAGAACGCCACGTAAAGCACGCTTGGCAGTCAACAAACCTTCCACGTTGAGTTGTAACAAGCAGAGAGCTGGACCAACGACATAGGAGTCACTGGGCTGCACATTGGGGTTGTCAGTGACGACAGTGCCGGGATTCATTGAGCTGATGCTTGTCGAATTCGGCTTGCTGGTTGGATCATTAGCTTCCCTGACTGCTGTCAGGTAGTGGCGGGTGGCGCGATGAGGACGCTGACCCATTGCCACTGGTTGGAGAAACCTAATCAATGAGACATATTCAGAATCTCCATACTCCTTTTTGTTGTCTGGTAACAAACTGAGAATCTATACAGAGTGTCTGCTTGGAGACGCCTTAACCTCAGTGCATAGGTTGAAGAGGAGGGGAAGATATATTCCTCGCTGGGTGCTGAGTCCTGCAAAGGGCTGGACAGCTCCTGACTCGGGCCGGGGCTGTGAGCACTCAGTGACGCACAGATGTGGGCACTGACAGCGGTGCATCAGTTATCAGCTGTCGTCTCTAGGGTGAAGCTGTCAATGTTGATAGGTGATGCAAAGTGGCGTACGTGGCGTTTGTCTTATTTATCGCTTTATATATGGTCACAATGCTAACTGGTAACAGGAAAACCCTGTCACAACAACAAAAATAGCTGGCTTCTATATAGCATTATTCATCACCAGATCTCCAAGCATTTCACAAAGGAGGTCAGTATCATTCACCCCATTTTATAGATGGGGAAATGGAGAAGTACAGTCACTTGTCCAAGTTCATCCAACAGACCAAGGAATGCCAGGCCACTGCCTTATCCTCTATGACACATAGGTGCCGACTCCATGGGAGCTCCGGGGCTGGAGCACCCACAGGGAAAAATTGGTGGGCGCTCTGCACCCACCGGCAGCTCCCCGCCCTAGCTCACCTCTGCTCCGCCGCCTCCTCCTACCCTGAGCATGCCGCATCCCTGCTTCTCCCCCTAGCTCCCAGCACTTGCCGCTGCCAAACAGCTGTTTGGCGGCGGCAAGCACTGGGAGGGAGGGGGGAGGAGGGGGAACGCGGTGCGCTCCGGGAAGAGGAGGGGCCGGGACGAGGATTTGGGGAAGGGGTCCAATAGGGGCAGTCAGGGGGAGGAGTTGGGGTGGGGACTTTGGGGAAGGGGTTGGAATGGGGGCAGGGGTGGGAGGGGCGGGGCAGGGGTGGAGTCGGGGTGGGGCTGGGGGCAAGCACCCACCGGCGCCGGGAAAAGTTGGCACCTATGCTATGACACATTTCCTCCAGCAATACCTGGCTTGCATTGCATCACTGGAGGGATGACAGGGTCAGCATTATCTTACATGGATGCTTTGTGGGGACAATGTTGCCAAGACCAGTCTTGCCCACCTCCTGATTCTCACAGTGCACAGTACCTCCCGTTTTCACACATAGGAGCAGGTGCCCCCCGACTCTCAGCAGGTGAAGGGGTGACTTGATCACAGTCTATAAGTACCTATATGGGGAACAAATATTTGATAACGGGCTCTTAGCAGAGAAAGGTTGAACACTATCCAATGGCTGGAAGTTGAAGCTAGACAAATTCAGACTGGAAATAAGGTGTAAATTTTTAACGGTGAGAGTAATTAACCATTGGAACAATTTACCACAGGTCATGGTGGATTCTCCATCACCGGTGATTTTTAAATCCAGATGGGATGTTTTTCTAAGAGCTCTGCGCTGGGAATTATTGGGGGCAGGTCTCTGGCCTGTGCTATACTGGGGGTAAGACTAGATGATCACAACGGTCCCTTCTGGCCTTAGAGTTTATGAAAAAGTTTTTACTCTCAGAATGTCCTTATATTTTTATGGTGTGTTTTACAAATTGCCTGTGGCATTTCAGTGTGTGTCATTAGCTTTTAAAGCTGAAGATATTTATCTCCACACTGGGAAACCTTAACATGGTGTGAAGAGGCAGAGGCATTCCCATGGTGGCTTTGAGCTTCCTAGGAGCTCCTGTGGTGTTTCTAAAATCCCCAGGAGGTCAGCGCATCTCACAGCCTCCACAGGACCCCCTTTGGTACTCATAAACTCTGCAGAAGTTCCTTCAAAACCTTGGGTAAACTTCATGAAGCCCGTCAGTTCATTGGCTAACCTCAGAAAGTCCATCAGTAAATTACTCAGGCGGCATAGCATGGCAACCTTCAGAGGATCTATCTTTGCCCCAATGCATATTATAAACTTTGATGGAACTTGGGCATGGTTCTGTTTCCAAGGTGAACTACTCCACAACTAAACCTTTTCATTTATCCTAAGTCCTTCTGGATCTCATCAGGAGTTCCTGAATGAAAATCCTGTTAACATACTAGGGCTAAGCTGTTTCTGAGAAAAAGGCATGTCAAAAAACAAATAATAATGCAAGAAAGTAGGTGATTCACTTTTTTGAAGTGTCTTTAAGAGACCCTGATCTCAGCTGTGCCTTTCCTGATTTGATTCAGGTCTTGCCAAAATATTCTCCTAAGGTCACAGACCACGTATAAATGTGCTTTGTGAACAAAGTCTTTTTCAATGAATACAGATGGAGCCTGGGAAAAGAAGGATAATTACAATCAGAACTATGGAGAGCTTGGCATCTCTCCATCATACGGTTAAAGTTGGGTGAAATTTTTAGACAAATAGTTTATTTGATGAAAAATGCAGTTTTGGTCAATCCAAATCTAGTTGCATATTTGACACTAATAGTTTTGGCCTGCAGCAAAATGACTAGCAGAACAGGAAAATGTGGTGGTGGTGCCATCACTTTCCAACACCCTCCCCCCTTAACCCTACTGGTTAGATCATGCACCTCGGCGATGAGAGAGCCAGGTTCAAATCCCTGCTCTGGAAGCGACCCAAACCAGATTTTCTCAACTGACCAAACACTTCAGACCCAAACCATATTTTGTTTGCAATTTTTCAGAACCACCACCAAACTGGAAAATCAGTTATTCCCCCAGCTCTGCACATGGGACCTTTACATGTATACCCTATGTGGGCTAAGTAATTTACTATGAATACCAATAATAATATTTAACATTCATATTTCAGTAATGCTGAAAGGTTTGACGAAGCTGCACCCCATTGTGCTAGGCGCTGCATAAATACGTAGCAGATGACAGTTCCTGCCCCAATAAGCTTACAGTCTAAAAGAAGTGTGGCTGAATTAACATTGCAGTGGGAATATTTTACATTTCCTGGCCATTTTTTTTATATAAGCTATGCAACCTTAATGTTGCACTAGATGTTTTGTGCACTTAATTTTAATAATACACAATCTCATTCATGGCAAGTGTAAGTAGCTCATTAAAACATGAACACTGCACTTCTCTCATACTAACATCACTTAGCCTTTGACCTGTGTCTTAAAACACCACCCACTGTAGAATGTAGTAGCAAAGAAATGCACTGCTTCTCGTGTCATTATGTAAGTGTGAGGTTCCCCTCTGGTGTTATCTGGACCGGTGATCTGCTAGGTCACCCCAGTCCTCGACTCTGGGAGCCAGCCTTACCCTGCTCTGCTGTGAGAACCCCCACTCCTGGGCTGTTCACGCACAGCCTCCAGCATGTAAGCTGCTCCTTGGATTATGCAACCGAATGACACTAGCCAATATCGCCGGTCCCAGACACAACCCTAGGAACCTCCGTCTTGCAGTGTTATGCCCGCTGGATGCTGCAAGTTTATAAGAGTTTGTCAATTTAACAAAGAAATTGATATATACCAGGCTTGTTATCCCAAGGGGAGTCTCTGACATGCTTCAAACCAAACGCACTGCTTCAGGTGGAATAAACAAACAGATTTATTAACTACAAAGATAAATTTTAAGTGATTATAAGTCAAAGCATAACAAGTCGGATTTGGTCAAATGAAATAAAAGCAAAACGCATTCTATGCTGATCTTAACACTTTCAGCGCCCTTACAAACTTAGATGCTTCTCACCACAGGCTGGCTCATTGCCCTTCAGCCAGGCTCTCCTCTTTGATCAGCGCTTCAGTCGCTTGGTGGTGATGTCTGTAGATGGAGGTGGAAGAGAGAGGAAGAGCATGGCAAACATCTCTCCCTTTTATCATGTCCTTTCTTCCCTCTTGGCTTTGCCTTCCCCCTTCAGAGTCAGGTGAGCATTACTTCATCGCAGTCCCAAACTGACCAAAGGAAGGGGGGTAATTCACTTGAGAGTCCAACAGATCCTTTGTTGCTGCCTAGGCCAGCGTCCTTTGTTCCTGTGAGGCTGGGCTGGGTTTGTCCCATACATGCCCTCTCTGCTCTTGGAGAGTTTTTCCCTGGGCTTATTTTAAGCCATAAAGACACATTTTCAGCCTCATAACTATATACATGAAATTATAACCTATAACATTACTATAACATTGCTGTAACAACAATTACTATAACATCACTATAACAATGCTCACTGCATCGTGAGCCTTCCGAAGACACCCGACATGACAAACTTTGCATTGGATACCACACAATCATTTTACAAGGATGACCATGGGGGTGCTGGGTGTTCCCCCGAGGTACAGAGCGACACAGTAAGTATATGTCTATCTGTTGGTGTCTTTACTTTCAATATTCATTTAATTAATTTAATGTAATGTAATTTAATTAGTGTTGATCTTTGGTTCTCTCCCTTTTTAGTGATTTTGTTGTTGGAGGAAAGCTGTAGGGAAGAGACTGAGAGGTGTCCTCCTGGTGATAAGATCTGTGTTCATTCTAATCTCCTGCAAAAGAGATTTATAGTGCCGTGGGCCAACTGCTGAGAAAGCTTGTGCAAGTCTCACTCCTGAAATTGACATATCCATTTGTACTGCGTATGTATCACGTCAAAAATCGGCATTAAGGTTGCAAAGTCAAGCACTCAAAAATTTGGAAATGCAAAAATTAAAGTTAACCATGCAGCCCTAATTCAGCCCACTTGTGTGTCTGCATTATGGCGCAGTTTTGAATTACATGACCCCTTTTTTTCCACTGGACCCCTGCCTCATTCAGTGTACTCACTGAGTAAGTAGCTATTCAGTTTTTCACTTTATCCTGTCATTCAGTGTGTGGCCCCAGTCATTAAATACTGCACACTATCCAAACCCTGCTCTGAATAGTGAATTAATAATTTCCTCATGGGCTTTTCTAGGATGCTCACCACTGTAGCACCTGAGTGCTTCACAGACATTAATTAGGGCCACAACACCCTAGTGAGGGGTATTATTATTCCCATTTACACATGGGGAATTGAGGCACAGCAACGTTAATGGCACAAGTGAGCACTAATTTTGGGGGGCCAATCTGGGACACCTAGGACCTGATTTATCAGAGAACTTAGTGTTTGATAGCACGTTATTAGCTCAGCGCTCAGCTCCCATTGACTTCAGTTGCGGATATCAGTGCTAAGCACTTTCAAAAATCAGAGCCCAGGTGTTTCAAGTCAGGCACCCAGAAAACAAGGAACACACAGTTAGTAGTCATCTGTGAAAACTTTGGAGACTTTGTCCAGCATCACCCAGGAACTCTGTGGCAAAGGCAGGGCTAGAATCCAATTCCCCAGGGCTGCATTCAACTGACCTATCCAACAGATTGTCCTTTCTCTTCCTTCAGTCCCCTGCTTCATTAACTGCAAACCTTCCAACAGAGCCATGAGCATGTACGCAGTGCGGTTCAAGAACTCCTCAGACACCTGGCCCTTTTGCAGCGAGAGGGAGACTCTGGCACACATTGATGTAGGGTGCATCAGGCTGCAGCCCCTCTTCCGGCTCCTCCAGAACCTCTAGCTGCACTTTTCCCTGCACCTCCTGATCTATGCATACCCCCATCCGTGGCTCCATAAAGTGACAGGATCGCCTCCTCCTCCTGGTGCTGGCCGAGAGAGCCATCCATCACTCCAGGAGGAGGAAGCTGGACGTTAGGGTTGGCGGTGTGCTCCGTGACTGTGGTGCCTATTTCCGGTTCCTTGTCCACTGACATCTCCAGCCAGAGCTCATCAGGGCAGCGTCCACTGACTCCCTGGGGATGCCTTTGTGGCGCAGTAGGCACTGTCCAGAGTTCTCTGCTCAGTGTCCCCTTCTGGATTCCTGATTCTTTACTGCTGACTTCACTCCTGTTCCTGTTTTTTCATTTGTTGTCCCAGTAAACCAGTTGTGGACTGGGCCCAGTGGTTCCTCCTCCTTAACTGAGGGGGCAGGTCATTAGTTAGGGGCAGGCCTAGACCCGCCTGCCCCAGAACTACAAGTAGTACAAAACTTCCAGCTTCTGCAATGAATGAAGCAAGGTTCCCACAGACAACAGCCTTATTAACTACATCATGGAAATTAATTCCCAGGGCACTGTCCATCCTGTGCACTGAATGAGGCAGAGCCACTGTGGAAAAAATAGTAGGTGATCCCGCAAGCAAAGACTGTTTCATAATACATAGGCACAATGGCAAACACTACATGCTCCTGAAATACTTTGATTTTGTTAAATGAGCATTTTCTAATGGAAAACTGTTCTGTTTGGCATGTTCTCGACAAAGTTCAGTGCCCACCCACTTCAGGCATTCGGTTAGTCTCATTCTCCCCACCTATTTATTCTTAGCAGTTGGCCTACTCTTCACTACTGAGCCACGCTGGGCTATAGGCCAGGAAACCTCTTCCCGCCCCACCATCTGCTGCAGACCCATGCACTTTCCTTTTAGAGCTTCCTGGACACAGGCAGGGTGGGACCTGACAGCATATGAAGCTGGCAGCAGGAAGGGCAGTGGTGACTGGCTCATTTCCAGACTTTTAGCAAGGGCAGTGGGGATGGTGAGCCAGAGAGGACAAAATGTCTGTAGTTTCTGGAAGATGAGGTGGGTTGTAAGTCAGTGAGTCCTGATCTACTTCACCTCCCCTCTGCTTGGAACCAGCCCCTCTCCCGTACAGCACAGGCCATAGGACTTCCCCAAAATAATCCCTAGGGAAGATCTTTTAGAAAAACTTCCAATCTTGATTTAAAAATCATCAGTGATGAAGAATCCACCATGTTCCGGTGGTTGATTACTCTCACCCATCAAAAATTGACCTCTTATTTCCAGTCTGAGTTTGTCTAACTTTAAGTTCCAGACATTGGATTGTGTTTTTCTCTGTTAGATTGAAGAGATCATTATTAAATATTTGTTCCCCCATTTAGATACTTATACACTGTGATCAAGTCACCTTCTCTTTGTTAAGCTAAATACATTGAGCTCCTTGACTCTATCTCTATGAGGCATGTTTTCTAATCCTTTAATCATTCTCATATCTCTTTTCTATTAATCCTCTCCAATTTATCTACATCCTTCTTGAATTGTGGGCACCAGAACTGGACACAGTATTCCAGCAGTAGTTGCACCAGAACCAAATACAGAGGTAAAATAACCTCTCTGCTCCTACTTGAGATTCCCCCGTTTATACATCTCAGGATCGCATTAGCTCTTTAGGACAGAGTTACACTGGGAACTCATGTTCAGCTGATTATCCACCATGATCCCCAAAATCTTTCTCAGAGTCACTGCTTCCCAGGAATAATGATAATAATGACTAGAGGACGGGGTCTAGGAAGCTATTTAGTGAGCAGAGGTGGCTTGGACAAGACAACTTGCCCTGAGAATGGAATGTACTGAGTACTCTAGGTTCCTAATGGCAAGTGTACAACATAAGGCCATAATGTTATGGACAGTCTGATGAATTTCTGTACCATAAAAGGAAATCTCAAGTCATTTATTTGGGTTGCTGGAATACTGCCATAAAGATACAGCTCTAACGTACGGGTTGGATTTTGGACTTAATGTGAGTTGGATTCTTTCCTTCCATTCTGTTTCATTTTTCTTCACTCTTTTGTCCTTAATTAAACAAGATTCATGGAGGAGAATGGGAAAAAAAATTCAAACACTCCCCCAGAAGTAACAACTTTATTTATTTGCGTATTAGCAGTGAGTATAAAGATGGCCCCATATATAGGTTATAGAAACACAATGGTTCTGTATTGTTATGAATGAAAGATAAGCCAAGGAAATGGTATTTGGATCCAGATCAGGATTATACTTAGTCTAGGATTCAGGTATGAGGTTGGGAAATATAATGTAGAGAATAATCCTGTACGGTCAGATTCATATTCAATGGGGCAGAAATTTCCAGAGCTATTTTGCAAGACTTTGGCTCCCCCTGGTGGAAATCTCTCACTATCAGCTATTCCCATGAAAATTTTAGCAGTAGCTGATCCAGGACTGTCAAATAGGCCCCTTCTAGTTTGGGCCAATCTGCAACACTCATCAGTGCATACGCTCCAACCCTTGAAGCCGATGATGAAACCAAGGTTGGAGTAGAATCCTCCTTTGACCAAATTCTCCAATGGAATTCTTCTCCTGACCAAATGCATGGAACATGGCTTAATCATCACAAACATCATGTTCCGCCAAAAGAACAAATAGAAGGCATCGTGGGAACACCCGCGATCTAAGCATTGGCATCTGATCTACTATGTCATTGTCCGTGCTTGTAATCATGAAGAAGCTTACAATCACCTTATCTGCTCCATCACTTCCATCATACTGGCATCAAAATGACAAATGTGGAAGAAATGAGACAGACGGAAGATTGTCAAGAGTTTTAAGGACCCCACTAAATGTGACCTTTCCAGCAATGCCTCACTGAGAAATTGATGAATATCAAAATCGAGATGAAGAGCCCCAAATATCACTGGGAAGAGTTCAAATTGTCTGTTCATGCTGCATGTGAGGAAACATTGGGTTTCTCAACGAGGAAGCACCAAGACTGGTTTGATGAGAACAATCAGGAAATCCAGGACCTGATTAACCGTAAATGCAAGACCTTCTGTGCTTGGCAGAATGACCTCAATTCCATACAGAAGCAATATGCCCACCATCAGCTCAAAGCTGAAATTCAAAGGAAAACCCGCAAAATGAAGAATAAGTGGTGGGAAAACAAAGCAAAGGAAATCCAACAACATATGCGGATTCTTCAATGCCACCAAAGCCCTCTATGGACTCAGCACCCAAAGATAAGCCCTCTCAGATTCAGGGATGGATCCAACCTCCACAGGGACAACAAATAGATCAGTGCACACTGGAAGGAATACTTCAAAGATCTCCTGAATCATGACTCCAATGTTGATGAAAGCATATTTGACTTAATCCTTCAACATCCTATCAAGCATGACCTCAGAACCCCACTAACATTCATCAAGGTAAAGAAAGCCAAACAGATGAAGAACCATAAGGCATTTGGACCTGATGGAATCCCCGCCAAAATCTTCAAAGAAGGAGGAGAAGAACTGGCTCACCAGCTTCACATCTTAATCCTCAAGATTTGGAATTCAAAAGAAATCTCAGCTAATCTTAGGGATGCCATGATCATGACCATCTTCAAGAAAGGAGACAAATCAGATTGTGCAAACTATTGAGGAATCGCCCTTTTGTTCACCTCCAGAAAGATTCTTGCCAGAATTCTCCTCAACCATCTGCTTCCCTTGGCCGAGGAAATCCTCCCAGAATTGCAGTGTGGATTCAGACCGTCTCAGGGTACAACTGACACGATCTTCACTGCCCACCAACTTCAGGAAAAGTGCCATGAGCTACATCGTCCTCTGTACATGGCCTTCATCGATCTCACGGAAGCATTCGACTCCATCAATTGTGAGGCTCTGTGGAGAAGTCTCCTTAAATTTGGATGCCCACCAAAATTTGTAGCTGTCCTCCGACTCCTCCACAACAACCTCTCTGTGACAGTCGTCAGCAATAGATCCAAAACGCACCCTTTCCTAGTCAAGACAGGAGTCAAGTGAGGCTGTGTCATCACTCCAACTCTTTTCTCCATCTTCCTTGCTGTCATCTTCCTTCTGGACTTGACATCCAATGCAGAATGGATGGGAAGCTCTTCAATCTCAGTCACCTCAGATCCAAGACAAAGATTATCACTAAATCAGCCACTGAATTCCAATATGCGGATGACTGTGCCCTGTGTGCCCACTCAGAAGAAGATCTTCAAAAATAGTTGACATTTTCTCTGACGCCTACAACCAACTCGGCCTCACACTGAACACCAAGAAAACTAAAGTACTCCATCAATAGCCTCCGAATCACCAGGGTTCTGGTCCTGTAATTCAGAGCAATAAAGAGACCCTGGAGAACATCGAGCATTCCCTTTAGCTTGGCAGCTCTCTGTCACAGAAAGCGGACATTGATGAGGAAATTCAACACCACCTTCAATGTGCCAGTTTTCAGACTCTTGAGAAAATGTGTCTTTGAAGATCATGACATCAAGATTCAAACCTAGCTTCTCGTATACCAGGCCGTTGTTAACCCTGTTCTCTTGTACGGTGCCAAAACCTGGGTCACGTACAGTAGACACCTCAAGGTTCTTGAATGATACCATCAATGGTGCCTCTGCAAGATCTTCCAAAATCAAGAGAGATGACTGACGCACCAACATCAGTGTTCTGTCCCAAGCCAAAACCTCCACCACTGAAGCTATGATCACCCACCACCAACTCTGTTGGGCTGGTCATGTTCTTCGAATGCCAGAAAATTGACTCCTGAAGCAAGTCATGTTCTCACAACTGAGTCATGGCCAATGGTAAAGGGGTGGGCAAAAAAAGCACTTTAAAGACACCCTCAAAGTGAACATGAAGAAATGCAATATTGACAAACTCATGGGAAACCCAAGCCCTCGACTGACCAAATGGACATGGAACTTGTGGCAAGGATCCTAGTATTTCAAGATTCAATGGAGACAATGGAAAATGGGAAAGGAGAAAGAACAAGCCGCAGCCTGACTCAACAATCCAGATCCGCCCTTCCATTGGGAAATATCTGACCCAACTGTGACAAGAGCTGTGGATCCTGGATTGGTCTCATTAGCCACCTGCGGATCTACCAGTGATAACTGGCTATTATTTTATGGAAGACAATCATCCTTGAACTCCGAGGAATTGCCGACGCTTCTGGTTTGGGTTCTGACAGGGAACCAAAACCTTAGGAGTAGATTTGAGTTTATGGTTAAAATTCAGACCTCCCTGAAATTATTAGGGCTTCAGATTCAAAGGTGCACCAACAGTAAAAATTAGATATAGGCACTTCTAATCAAACAATGTCGAAGAGCGTTTTACCAAAGCACAGCATGCATTGATTCAAAAAGGTTGGGAATCAAGATGATTGGCATCTGACTGCACCAGTCTCCACTCACCTGTACATTTTGAAAATCTCACCTTGGATAATCTCTGGATGAAAATTTTTTTAAGCTTTAAAAGAACTTCTAAAATGACCTCTACTGACAGAGAAATATAGAGCGTGTTCTATTCCGATCAAAATGAAAGTGGAGAAAAGAAAACAGCAGGCAAAAAAAAGCTTTGGCTTTTCAAATTGCCTCCTACATGAAACAGCAGCTAAAGAAGGGAACACAAGTGCTTCTGGTTCTGATGCCTGAAAATCATAAAACAATAGGATTAAAAGATGGGGGGAAACAATTTGATCTGCCTGTCACCTGGGTGGAATTCTGTGGTTGTCTTACACAGGAGGTCAAACTAGATGATGTAATGATCCATTCTGGCCTTAAAAATCTATTAATCTATGATGCTACAGTATTATTTCCCAGTGTTCTATCCTGTCCAGTTGTACTTTCCACCCCTTGGGAGACTATTCCCTAATCAGATAGATCTAGAAAAGGATCTTCATTTCACATTTGTAGCTTTCCTTTGTATGAATTATGGGCCCAGCTTTGCTGAGCTGTGAGGATAAAAATAGTATTTCACTGCCCACCATTGCTTATATTCTACTCTATTCTTAATCCCCTATAAACTGAATATAATTTCAACACATAAATGCTACTTTCAGGATTGATGATAATTATTTCAGTTTGAACTATTCAGCATGAACAATATTCCTTCTGACTCTAGCCTCTTTTTTGGTTAGTTAACGGTTTGTCAGCAGATCCTGATTTCCTTTCAATGTATAGTTTCAAAGTACTGTAGCTAGCAAACATGTTGGATGAATAATTTTCAGACTGTGGGTTTTTTGTGAACTTTTTTATTCATCTATTTATTATTCTTTCTTCATGCTATGTGGTTGGTCATGTGTGTCCCATGGTATTATTTCATGCCCTTAATTGGGAGCCTGACTTTTTTAAAATAGGAGAATAAAAAATAGCACATAGCAAATAACACAGATTATTTATCCAAAAATGCCTAACCCTTCATGACATTTGAGATTGAGAAACACGTTCATGAAAATGTGATTGTCTGAAAACCCACAAATAAAGAATATTATCCCACCAAAGACAGCATAATAAACTGTACACTTTTAGTGGCTGATCTCCCCCTTTGAATTTAACAATACTGACATTTCCATTCCAATAATTTTCAATCCTTTCTCACAAAAATCAGAGCTATTTAGGCCATAAGCTTTTTGTGGGAGCAACTTCCTTTTATCATGTGTTTGTACATGGCCTAGCACAATGGGGCCTAAATCTTTGTTGGGCGTTGAGGTGCTACTATACTATAAAGAATAAAATATTTATTATCTTACTTTTAACTGAATTACTTCAGTAGGCACATAACGCCCTTCCTAAGACAACTTTCTAAAGTGTCCTTTACAGTATCTGTTCATCGAGGTAAGTTCTTCCATTTTAGAAATCAAATTATGTTGTCAAGTACATACATTTTGTGTACCTAGCACGTACAGGTCTCCCATTTGAAATGGATCACGATTCCTAAAATCCGCCTGGTAACATGCACTCAAACTCCATCCTACCTCTATTTCTAGCATGACCAACACACAGCAACATAGCATACTTCATACAGTAGAATGATACAGATAATGGCCTGAATACCACAAACACTTATACACGTGGGTAACTTACATACAGGTAGTCTCATGAAACTCAGCAAGACTACTCATGTGCATGATGTCATGCACATGTATAAAGGTCAGCAGGATTAATGTCAGTCTGTAAACTCTTTGGGGCAGGGACATCTTTTTGTTCTGTGTTTGTATCGTGCCTGTACACCATGGGGTACTGCTCCATGACGGAGGCTCCTAGGAAGAGCTGTGTGAAGAACAGAATTTCTGTTTCAGGGGATTTTTGAGATTTCAAAATTTGTTTCCATTCTGATTTGGAACAAAAGCTGAATTTTTTGAAGTTCTCCACAGAAGAAAATTCTGGGGGAAAAATCATTTTGGACCCATCAAAATGTTTTGTTACAAAAAAAATAAATCAGAACATTATTTTGATATTTTATTTTATATTTAAATAAATATATATAACAAAATAAAAATAGTGAAAACAAAGCAAAGGAAATCCAACAACATATGCGGATTCTTCAATGCCACCAAAGCCCTCTATGGACTCAGCACCCAAGGATAAGCCCTCTCAGATTCAGGGATGGCTCCAACCTCCACAGGGACAACAAATAGATCAGTGCACACTGGAAGGAATAGAGAGCACTCTTATTAAGTTTGTGGATGATACTAACCTGGGAGGAGTTACAAGAACTTTGAAGGACAGGATTAGAATTCAAAATGATCTTGACAAACTGGACAAATGGTCTGAAATAAATAGGATGAAATTCAATAAGGACAGATCCAAAGTACTACACTTAGGAAGGAATAATCAATTGCCCAAATACAAAATGGGAAATAACTGCCTAGGAAGGAGTACTGCAGAAAAGGATCTGGTACAGTGGTGGGCAATCTGCGGCCTGCGGGTCACATGCGGCCCATCAGGGTAATCTGATTGCGGGCCGCGAGACATTTTGCGGACGTTGACAGTCCTTGGGCACGGCCCCCTGCAGCTCCGAGTGGCTGCAGTTCTCTGTTCCCGGCCAATTGGAGCTGCGGGAAGCAGCGGCCAGCACGTCCCTGATAGGACCCGCGGGCCGCAGATTGCCCACCACTGATCTGGGAGGTTAGTGGATCACTAACTAAATATGTCAACAATGTAATACTGTTGCAAAATCAGTGAATAACATTCTGAGATGTATTAACAAGAGTGTTGTAAGCAAGACACAAGAAGTAATTCTTCTACTATACTCAGCACTGATAAGGCCTCAACTGGAGTACTGTGTCCAGTTCTGGGCACCACACTTAGGGGATGATGTGGACAAATTGGAGAAAGTCCAGAGAAGAGCAACAAAAATGATTAAAGGTCTAGAAAACATGACCTACAAGGACAGATTTAAAAAAATAGATTTGTTTAGTCTGGAGACGAGAAGACAGCAGGAACACGATAACAGTCTTCAAGTATATAAAAGGGTGTTATAAAGAGGAAGGTAATGAATTGTTCTCCTTAACCATTAAGGATGAGAGAATAAGTAATGGGCTTAAATTGCATCAAGGGAGATTTAGATTAGACATTAGGAAAAACTGCCTAACTGTAAGGGTAGCTAAACACTGGAACAAAATTACCTAGGAGGTTGTGGAATCTCCATCACTGGAGGTTTCTGAGAACAGGTTAGACAAACCTGTCTGGGGTGGTCTAGATCAGTGGTTTTCCACCTGTGGTCTATGGACCCCTGGTGGTCCACAGACTATGTCTAAGATTTCCAAATGGGTTCGCACCTCCATTTGAAATTTTTTAGGGGTCCATAAATGAAAAAAAGTTTGAAAACCACTGCTCTAGATAATTCTTAGCCCTGCCTTTGTGCACAGGAGTAGACTAGATGGGCTATCGAGACCCCTTCCAGCCCTACATTTCTATGGTTCTATGATAATCACACCCCTTGACGTGAGTCAAGTGAATCAGTCAGGTCAAGTAGGTCAGGTTGGTTGGGTCAACCAGGGTGGTTACGTCATGTCAATTTGGCCAGTTGTCACGACAGGTTAAGTAAGGTCAATAAGCTTATGTCAGCCAGGTTGGTCATGTTAGGTCAGTGACATCAGGTCTGGCCAGTAAAGCTGGCCAGGTAGAGTCAGCGAAATTATGTCAGGTTATGCGGTTTGGATGAAATAGTCAGCTCAGGTTATTTCGGCATGTCAAGGAAGTAAGGTCAGATCACTTAGTTAGGTGAGTTCAGCCATTTCCTCAGACATCCTGATATTGAACCAAGTATAGCCAAAGAAGAGAAGTCTTGGATAAGAGAATAACGAGAAATATACCTGACACTGTAGAAGGCCAGTTAATTCAGCGACTTATTTTTAAAATCATTATTTTTGCTTCTGTAGAGATGCATGAGAGTGGCTATAGATTAGTTAATTATCAGACAGGCTAAATGATTTGGAAAGAAATAATCTCTCTCAGACCTAGGGTAGTCCATCTACTCTACTCACTCTGGGTGCAAGTGATGTAGCATTTTTACTTGCCTTATTAGTTCCCTGGCAAAAGTCTCTGATCTTGCCACAATTACAGCTCTATTTACTGCAATCCTCTGGCCTTGTAGTCCTCAAGAGTACACAACCAAACCTCTTTGGAAACACTCACTTTCTTATACTCTGCTAGCCCTAAGGCCTTTCTTTTTAAGGTGAAAATAGACCAAAAACAAACCATCATTTTACAAAATACTTTCGTTTCAGGAGGATAAAACACAAGAGCCTTATAGACATTCACACAAACAGGAGGCTCTCTCCTGCGGGGGCTTTGGAGACACAGGCATAAGGAAGGCAAGAATTAAAGCTGGCTGAAGAGAGAAAGAAAATAAAGGTACGTTGTTCAATAACAGCAACTGCCTGTGGACAAAACTACATGATAAATAGAACAGAATTGCAGAAGAAACTCCCAGTTCGCTAGAGCTGAGTGGATAATTCAGAACAAATTGTTTATTTGAGAAATGTAACGTCTTTCTCTTCACAAAGTGTCCGTGAACTGTTTATGATTTAGTTGGATGTATTTGCTATTCAGAATTATCCTCTGAATCCTGTCTGACCAATCTTGCTCAGATTGTTTGCACGTAGTTCATTGTGAATATTTGATACCTGGTTTGTTTTGACTGGACACAGAGGTCACATGGTATGTTTCTGTTCCTTGATTAAATGAGCAGAGCTCTTAAATTAGGTTTCCTGGGTGCCCATCCATGTTTATGGGTCTTGAGTACTCTGTACTGGTGATACCCAGCTGATAAGAATGACTGTGATTAATTGCATTTGCCCTACCCCTCTGAACATCTTACCTGCACTCTGCCCACTGGTCCATCTCCAGTAGAACTACTTCACCATACCAGCCCTATGAGAAGGCTTACAGGTGACCTGCACAGTTCCCAGTGAATTCAAGCATTATTAGGTGTATAATAAACATGCCACAACCCCAATATAATGTAGAACAGTAAGTTCATATAGGAAAGTCTTTTGTATAACCCAGTGTATAATATCGTTACCTCATTGACCAGATCACATAGAGCATTCATAAAAGCATCTCAGTATTCTTAGATTACATAGCAACTCCTCATCCATCACAACTTTTTACTTCTTTGTGATGTCTAAGATATGAAGACCTGGGTCTTGGAAGTTGTTTAAGTCCAGAAACACTGTTTGTTTGTTTTTCCTTAGAAGTGTCAGGAATATCACATCTCCCTGATTTTGCTGCAGGACAACTCAGAGGATGGGAACCTGGAGCCGGATTCTCAAGTGCCCCTGTCGTAGTCATTGACAACTGTGCACAGTAGATGCCAATCCTGCAATAAAAGAAGTAAACTGACACTGAAGGTTCTGGTGTTTGCAAAACAGCACACAACTTGGCTCTGTGGAGTGAATGACAAAAATGCACCCACAAATACACAAAGAACATACAATACCAAGTTTTAGGAATAGCACAAGACCACTCTGAACAACCCACCAACCTCCTTTTCCTTTCTTAACATTTTAAATGATGAAATATTTATTTAAACCACATTTTTCAAAGTCTCGTCGTTTCTCTAACATTTCAGACCTGCTGGCAATTCCTGCTGGGTTAGGAAATGTGACTGCCCCCATTGTTCCATGAAAATGTTGTACCTTTGAATTCCCAATGAAAGCCCCAAAGTTATTAGATTTCTGATTCTCTTGTTATTGTGCCTCTAATGCCAGATGGTGGGTTGTTTAAAAAAAAAAAAAACTTTAAAAGCAGTTTAAAGAGCGGACAGGACTGTCTTGAGTCAAAGCACATAAGGAACGTTGACCCTTTTAACTTCTGCAAGGAAGAAGCTGAAGCTTAATCCGGGCTGGTCAAAGTCTGTTGTCTTCACCAAAGGGAGTGGCAAAAATTGCAAACAGGATTAAGAAGAGGTTTATGCCTCAACTGCTGCAGAACCGTACAGAACAGCTGTCAGAAACCTTCAGGTGAGTCTCGTGATAGAGCTAGTTACAGAACTACTTGTCATTGATCAAGTCTAGCTTAGGTATTTATATCGCCTCCATCAACATCGTATCTGAGCACTTCCGTCTAATGTACTTATCCTCACAGCAGCCCTCTGAGGCAATGCTATTGTCTCCATCTTGCAGGTGGGGGGTTAGGCACAAAGAGACATGCATACCCAGGGGGTCAGACGGCAGCTAGCCAGAGCTGACATGGCCACATTTCTATTTTTAGCACGCTAGCTTTAGCAGAGCTAGCGTTTGTCTGTCTACCCATGCTGGGAAGGGTGTTCCCAGCTGCTGTCTAGACACACCCTCTGTGACTTCTCTCAGGTCACACGAGAAGTCTGTGGCAGAGCAAGGAAAGGAACAGGCATCTCCCAGGACCCAGGCTAGCACCCTAACCACTGGACAATCCTTCCTCTCTGGCCAATCAAGCTAGGAATTATTTTGGGGAAGCTCTAGGACTTGTGTTATGCAGGAGCTCAGACCAGATGATTATGATGGTCCCCTGTGTCTTTGAATCTAGGAAAGAGGGATCTGAACCTATGATCATTTACATACAAAGCATGAAACTTTCCATTTGCTCTGCTAAGCAGCTATGGCAGGCATGACTGTTGATTATTTATAATCACCAGGACAATTTTGACAGCAAATTATTGATCTGAACATCATGGTCTGTCACTACATCTGAGAACTAGACAGACTTTCCATTTACGTAAATGAAAAATGCTTACTCTCTTGATTAAGAAACTAGGGATGTGAAATGGTCACTCAGAATTAGCAGGCGTATTGGAAAGGTTTGTGTTTCTTGTGCCAGGCTATTTGTAAGTCCTTGAAGTAACCGACTCGCTCCATCATGGCAAGTCGCCAGGAGCGTATAGATTCTCAGCAGATTTGTATAAAAAATTTTGAGCTTGATCCTTCCTCAGCAGCATGAGGCATGGATCAACTAATCAATTCCTTGGGATTATCTGAGCATGTCTCACCGAATCAATTCCCTGCCATTTGCAGGGGCCTGAGGCACTGGTGACACCTGGACCTCTCCTGTACTCTGCCTGTGGCACACACAGTTTAGTCTTCGGAGGTCTAAAATGCTTTGGTTTAGCCAACGACATTGGGCTCCACATAGGGCAAGTGGGGTGTAATGTAATGGCCTGTGATATGCAGGTCACATTGGATGGTCTAATGGTTCTTGCTGGCTTTACACCCTGGAAATACACACCATCAAGCATAGTGATTACTACCATGGGGCATCCCATTAAAGCAAAGGGGATTATGCCTGAAAGGGTTTGTAGGATCTGGCCCTTAAAAAGCACTTGGGATGTAGAGTTTTTACCAGAGCCCTGTGGACAGAACTCTTATGCGTGCTATGCTACAGCCAGCTGGAGATATGGGAATCTGCAACAATTATAGGCCTCTTTCACTGATTTCCGATGTCTGCGAAATACTAGCCAAAATATTGGCATCAAGGCTTGTGTGGGACAAAATTGCCACTTTCCATTGCTGCAGAATATCCCCAGAATTCCACCGGAGAAGACATGGTACAGAAACTGTGCCGGCGTTATCGCAGAATTGCCTCCCCAGATGATACACAAGGTTCAGGTGTCTCTTTTTCATCCGCCATCAGATTCTGACACTGTTACCATGAGGTTTTGTGACGTGAGTGAGAGCTGTGGCATGGGTAAGTGGAAACACCTCGAAGTGGTTCAGCTTCTTTGTCTGTGAGAAGTCCCACGGGGGAGGGGGCGCACTATGGCCCACTGAGGTGCCAAAGGCATGCACGGCTATCATGAGATGTAGATCTGGGCAAAAAATTGTGGCTAAACCTTTTTTCGTCGAAAAACGCAGAGTTGGCAACACTAAAACATTTTGCAAGTTTCTATTTTGCCGAACGGTTTGAGCTGAAAAAAAAAACCCAACCCTACAGCATGTATTTTTTTAAAAAAGTAGAAACATTTTGATTTTTTGGGTCAAAACAACTTTTCATTTCTGAATTCCCTTCCATTTAAAAAATTGCTCAAAATCAAAGCAAAACATCCCCGCCCCTCCCAAATTTTGAGTTGCCAAAAGTTCTGGAAGTTTTCATTTTCAGGTTGACCCCCAGTGATTTTTAAAATTCTGATTCAGAACTGCCAGCAACCAGAAACATCTGTTATTTGCACAGCTGTAATGAGATGTGTATCAGAGGGCAACTGCTGGAGCCTTCTAGCCAGCAGTCAGGGCCGGCTCCAGGCACCAGCGAAGGAAGCAGGTGCTTGGGGCGGCCAATGGAAAGGGGCGGCACGTCCGAGTCTTCGGCGGCAATTTGGCGGCGAATCCCTCAGTCCCTCTCTTCCTCTTTGAGCTGCTGCCAAAGAGGAAGAGAGGGAGCGAAGGACCCGCCGCCGAATTGCCGCAGAAGAATGGAGCGGCGCGATTGAGCTGCCGCCGAAGTGCCGCCGATCGGCTTTACTTCCCCCCCCCCCCCCCGCTTCGCTGCTTGGGGTGGCAAAAAAGCTGGAGCAGTAGATAATAAAAACTACACCAGGCCAGCACTGTGACTTGAGAATCCGGCAGCAGCGGCGCACCCTGTAGGAGCTTGGCAAAAGGGGAGCAGACCCTGCAGCCGCCTACGTCTTTCGGTGCTGCCCCATAGCAACGAACATCACTTCCCTCTCGCCAGGGCTGAGTTGCAATCAGCTCACCTCCATCCCTTCACAAACTGAAAAGGGCATGCTACCAGTCCTGTGCCGGGGCATCGTGTAGCTTGCAGAGAGTGGGGCAGCCAGAGAAGTCCACCACCAGTGATCAGATCTGCTTTCCAAACTCCTCTTTAGAAACAATCAAAACAGAGTAAGTGGCTATGAAGGCCTTACTGATGGTGTTGTGTTTTTGCTATAACACAGCCTGAAATAGAAGCACCAGTTCTCTTCTAATTTGGAACATTTCCATTTAAGAGAGTGATACACACAAATAATCCCCAGGGCCTTTTCATCTGAGCAGTCAGGGTTTAGTAAAATGTACTTAGACTGAGCAAAAACTTGGAACTGAAATTAGCACTATTAGGAGGCAGTTTCTCAATTAAGGATTAGCCTTCCTATGCCCTTTCTTGCAGAACTTGCTGCTTGCTTCTTATCCTTTTACCAAAGCGCATCATCGAAGTGCTAAATGTGTGTTTTCCCGTGGGAGAGACAAGCACAATGCAATTACAACTCATGATGATCTCTCGGGATAGGATGCTCGTTAGCCAATATCAGCTCTTAGATTGTAGCACTGGCCTTCCCTTCCTTCCTTAAAGTCTATGATTCTGTTGTGTGGTGCAATGACATTAGCCTTCAGTTGTTTGCAAAAAATCCTTTTGCCCATTCTGCTTCTCCTTCACACAAGGCAGAGCCATTCATCCAGTTGCTTGGCAAGAGCACGAAATCTGTTTCCCAGTATCCTTTTGACGGAACAAGTGCCTCTTGAGCACTTTTGACCCATGGCAACTTTAACAGAACCCTCATTGTACCTGTCAAACGGAACATTTATTCTATTGAACTGAGCACTGGCAGCAGTACAGATTCCGTACACACACTAGCCACGTCACCACGTATGATGGACGTAAGCATTTACAGTTGCTGCTACTGTTTCTTTGTCATCTCTGAGCATACAGAATTGCTCCTAAACTGTAACAGATGGTCGGCGTCTCAGTGCCCAGTTGTCAGTGGGAAAGCCATTGTCAGCTCTCTGAACAGGAGCCAGTAATGAGTTTGTTTCCATTCTCAAACTCCTGCAGCAGTCTGCCAGTGGCAACTACTTTATCACTCATTCACATCGTAATAGCTTTTGAAGATGCACTTTTCTGCCATTTTAGTAAACTAGGATTAGGTAATGCAAGCTGGCTTGGGCCAGATCCACATCTGGCGTAAACTGGGGTTGCTTCGGTGACATTGATTTGTACCAGCTGAAGATCTGTTCCTTTAACTTTAAATGCTTTCAGGAGTCTTCTGATTTGTTTTAAAACCTTCCCTTAATAAAGATATCCAGTAGTTTCTCCAGGACATTCCGCATTCAAGAGAGATCAGTAGCTAGGTTTCTATGTTCTGCAGTGTGGGAGAAGACACATCCGCAGAGAAAACTTTGAATCACTGCACATCCATCATTGCTGTCATGCTGCTTCCCAGCCCTGGGAAGGTTAACCGTAGATGAGATGATCATCCAGAGACTATAGGATAAGACTCTTGTGGCTTTGTCTGAAAAAATTGTTGTTTGTGTTGTGTTGTGTAGCGTCTAGGAGCCCCCATCATGGATTAGGATCCCATTGCACTAGACACTGTACGAACACAGGACAAAAAGATGCTCCCTTCCCCCAAAGAGCTTCCAGTACCTACTTACAGCATATACTGTAATTGCAATAACCCTTACAATTACTGTAACTGACAGAAGCTGTGAGAGAACAAATCTGTTTCAGTGTGTTCACTCTGTGCATTTGAGAGCATGTTGTATTTAATCAGCTTTACTGTGTCTCCTGTGCAGTTAGTTAGGCTTTGGTCTGCATTATAGCCACCTGCAAGAGTTAAAAAAAAAATCATGAATCAGGCCTCCAAAAATTAGGAAATTGTCTTACAAGTCATGAGATGGCTTACAAGACAAGAAGGTTTTTTTTTTAATAAACTAATACATTTTGGGTACTTTTTAGTTGCTCTCTGTTTTCTGAGCCTTTAGGGTCATATCTGAGTCACATTTTCAAGCTCTTCTCTGCAACCACAAGGGCTAGAAACGAACATGTTCCTTACAATGAAAGCAAAGATTCTCATGTAAATCCCATGTCTCCAGGAGCTGGAGATTTATGAAAAACACCAGATATCCCAAAACTCACAGTAAAATAGCAAGAGTTGGCAACACCTGAGCGGAGCCTCATTGACTTCAGTAGCCATGTGTGTCAAATTACACACACGTGTGAGCATTTGCTGGATTGAAGGTCTCGGTCAGTTCCTAGTTCTGCTGAAAAAAAAAA
>NW_020699449.1:14930443-14971184 GCF_002925995.2 Terrapene triunguis | reverse complement strand
TGTGTCAAATTACACACACGTGTGAGCATTTGCTGGATTGAAGGTCTCGGTCAGTTCCTAGTTCTGCTGAAAAAAAAAACAAAATAAGCATTGGGGCGGGTGGGGGGGGGAAAAAAAACTTCTAAAACCTTAAAGGTATTTTTGGAATGTCAGGACACATCGTTTCAAGAAATACTGGATCAGAAACTGATTTTTTTTTAAAAGAACTATTTAAAACATTCAGGCTGACAGTGTCCCTCAATATTTAATACACTTCTCTGGCCCCCCATCACCAGTGTGTAAGAACCTGACAACCTGTAATGCATTTATTCTCACCCACCCCTGGGTGGTAGAGCAGTGCTATTGTCTTCATTTCACAGATGGGGAACTAAGGCACAGAGAGATTTATTTACCATGACACAGGGAGTCTGTAGCAAGGAATTGAACCCAGGTCTCCTGAGTCTAGTGCCCTAACCACTGGACCATCCTTCCTCTTGAGCTTTCATATAATACTAAAACTGCAGACATGCTTCATAAGAGTGCTACCAACTGTTCATCTAGCCATTCATCTTACACCTATCCCCCTAGCATCAGATCACATATGGACTCAAAATGCTCGAGCACACAGTTCCTTGCTGAAATCATAATACTGCATATCTGGTTCGCCTTAATGCTCAAGATTGTCGGCTGGTGCATTTTAGCAAGGAGAGCAGGTGTCGATAGACATTTACCCTGGATAAAGGTTGCCACACACCCTACCGCACCCTTATCCCCAATCTGCTGCAGCTCCATCCCGTTCATAGGTGCCATAATGTATTTTAAACTGTTTGGTGCTTAAATATCAAAGAAGCTGTGTTGGTTTTCCAATGGCCGTATCAATGAGCTACATGCTTGTTGCATTTGTGCTTTTCCACATTTAAGTGTTACAAGTTTCAGCCATGTACCAGAATGTATTTGAGTGTGGGTGGGTGTTTCTCTGGCCTGCAACGTGTGAAAAGTAATGTGTGTCTGTAACAGAGTAGGGGAGGTGGAGTCGGTCACTTTGGAGTGGAAGACTACTCTCTTACCTATGACTATGCAGGTTGTCCTTCGTATTGGAATGCTTTCAGTAAGTAATGTCTCCTTTTAAACTCTTCAAATCATTACTCCAGGGCTACAAAAGTAACCGATGTTTTATTTATTTTGCAGAGCTCCCACTGGAGCAGGAAGATATGTGTTTGGCTAACAGTAAATTCTCTCCCTGATTTAGGTTCAAGTCTCTTATTAAGAGCCTGCATTTCTTTGCAGTCGTGAATTCTTCAAGGACAGGTATACTTGGAACAGAGCCTCCCATAAGTCATTAGGTATTTGCTGTGTAAACAAATGTGCAAGAATAAAGAAGACAGTGCTATATCTAAATTCGTTTACGAAACAATGTAGGGCAGTTCTAACAACCAGAGTAACTAAGTATGCGCTGCTCAAATTTTGACACATTGCTTGGTTTCCGGGGGAACGAAGAACAGCTGGAGGTTCATCCTCTGGTACTGAATGTACCTGTGACAAACTGCTGAAAGGATTCTTAAATCCAACGAGTGTTTTCCAGAAACTGGCTAGTGTTATAAATTACCTGGTAAAGTGACCTGCAAAGTAGGTTAATGCTCCTGAAGCATGAAACTTGTGTATCAAGGCCAGAGGCTCACCAAACACTCTGCTGATCATAGACTCCTTATTGACAGGTCAAGCTGGAAGGGACCCAGAGAGGGCATTGAATCCAGCCCCATGCTGGGGCAGGACCAAGTAGACCTAGACCATCCCTGACAGGTGTTGGTCCCACTTGTTCTTAAAAACCTCCAGTGAGGGGACTCCACAACCTTCCTTGGAAGCCTGTTCCAGAGCTTAACTGCCCTTAGAGTTAAAAAGTTTTTCCTAGTATCTAACTGAAATCTGCCTTGCTGCAGAGTAAGCCCATTACGTCTTGTCCTGTCTTCAGTGGACATGGAGAACAATTGATCAGCGTCCTCTTTTTAACATATTTGGCGATTACCATCAGGTCCCTCCTCAGTCTTCTTTTCTCAAGACCAAACATGCCCAGTTTATTAACCTTTCCTCACGGGTCAGGTTTCTAAACCTTTTATCATTTTTGTTGATCTCCTCTGGACTTTCTCCAGTTTGTCCACATCTTTCCTCAAGTGTGATGCCCAGATTTGGATACAGCACAGAGGTAAATAGCAGGGTCCCCCCTGGATCTGTACTGGGACTAGTGATGTTCAACATGTTCATAAATGATCTGGAAAAAGAGGTAAACGATGAGGTGACAAAAATTGTAGATGATATAAAATTTTTCAGTATAATTAAGTCCAAAGCGGACTGCGAAGAGTTACAAAGGGATCTCACTACACTGTGTGACTGGACAAGAAAATGACAAATGAAATTCAGTGTTGATAAGTGCAAAGTAATGCACACTGGAAAAAATAATCCCAACTGTACATACAAAATGAGCTGTTACCACTGAAGAAAGATCTTGGAGTCACCATGAATAGTTCCCTGAAAACACCAGCTCAGTGAGCCGTGGAAGTCACAAAAGTAGAATGTTAGGAAAGGGATAGCTAATAAGACAGAAAATATCATAATGTCACTATATACATTTATGGTATGGCCACACCATGAATACTACATGCAGTTCTGGTCACCTCATCTCAGAAAAGATATTTTAGAATTGGAAAAGTTGCAGACAAGGGAAACAAAAAATATCAGGCATATGGAACAGCTTCCATCTGAGGAGAGATTAAAAAGACTGGGACTGTTCAGTTTAGAAAGAGATGACTAAGGGGGGATATGATAGATGTCTATAAAATCATGACTGGTGTGGAGAAAGTGAAGAAGGAAGTGTTATTTACCCCTTCACATAAGACAAGAACTAGAGTTCACATGATGAAATTAATAGGCAGCAATTTCAAAAAAACAACATAAGGAAGTATTCCTTCACACAATGCATAGTCAACCTGTGGAACTCATTGCCAAAGAATGTTGTGAAGGCCAAAAGTATAACTGGGTTCAAAAAAGAATTAGATAAGTTCATGGAGGACAGGTCCATCAATGGCTATTAACCAAGATGATCAGGGGTGCAACCTCATTTTTTGGATATCCCTAAACCTCCAACTGCCAGAAGCTGGGACTGGATGAATCACTCGAAATTGCCCTGTTCTGTTCATTCCCTCTGAAGCATCCGGCCATAGTCAGAGACAGGACACAGGCTTGATGGACTATTGGTCTGACTCAGTATGGCCATTCTTATGTTATTCTAGCTGAGGCCTCACCAGTGCTAAGCAGAGCTCAGCAATTACCTCCTATGTCTTTCATACAACACTCTAGTTCCAATAACCCAGAAAAATATTAACCTTTCTTGCAACTGTATCACAGTTTGTGATCCACTGTAATTCCCATATCCCTTTCAGGAGTACTATCACCTAGCCAGTTATTCCCCCATTTTGTAAGTATGTATTTGATTTCTCCTTCCTGAGGGTACGTCTACACTACCCACCGGATTGGCGGGTAGTGATTGATCTATTGGGGATCGATTTATCGCGTCTAGTGTAGACACGATAAATTGATCCCCGATCGCTCTGCCGTCAACTCCTGTACTCCACCGTGGCGAGAGGCCGAAGTGGAGTCGACAGGGGAGTGGTGGCAGTCGACCCCACGCCGTGAGGACGCGAGGTAAATAGACCTAAGATATGTCGACTTCAGCTACGCTATTCTCGTAGCTGAAGTTGCGTACCTTAGGTCGATCCCCCCCGCCCCAGTGTAGACCAGTCCTGAGAGTAGCACTTTGCACTTGCCTTTATTGAATTTCATCCTGTTGATTTCAGACAATTCTCTACTTTGTCAAGGCTGTTTTGAATTCTAACAGTCTTCTCTAAAGAGCGTGCAACCCCTCCCAGCTTGGTGTCTTCCATAAAACTTTTATAAGCATACTCTCCACTCCATTATCCAAGTAATTACTGAAAATACTGACTAGTATTGGACAGATCCCTATGTGATCCTACTAGATACACCCTCCAAGTTTGACAGCAAACCATAACTAAAGTTTAGTATGATCTTTCAACCAGTTGTGCCCCCACCATATAGTAATTTTATCTAGACCACATTTCCCTAGTTTGCTTATGAGAATGTCATGTGGGAATGTGTCAAAAGACCTGTCTCAAGTCAAATCACCACCGGCTTCTAAGTTTTGCAGTCAAAATGACTATGATATGAAGAAATTCTGACCACATAAGGATGCTAAGGGATTCCAGGAGCAATGTTGCAATTTTGTGCAATGTTTATACATAATGGACAGCAGCTGGGAAGCAGTGTTGCCTAGTCAACAGAGCACAGGGCTGGAACTCTGGAGAGTTGGGTTCTATTCTCAGTTCTGCTACTGACCTGTTGAACAACCTTGGGCAAGTCTCCGTGCCTCAGTTTCCCCATAATGATGCTGAAGCCCTTTGTAAAGCGCTTTGACATTTATAGAGGAAAAGCACTATGTAAGAGCTAGGTGTTATGACCAAAAATTATTTTTGGATCACAATATATATTTGCATACATGCAAAAACTGCAAACTAAAGCCTGTTACAGCACTTGCTCATGGTGTTGATGGCTTTCAGCTCTTCTCCTTTTGTGGAGGAAGGAGTCCCAATGGTTTGGGGAGCTCATGTCAGTTTCTTGTTCGTAAGGCTGAAGGCAGCAAAGTAGATGTGATAAGTGCTAGGGTAAGAAGGAAGTTGGATAAGGAGGAGAGAGAATTGTGGGAGGGGGAAGGGGCCACTGGATTGTGGGTGGAGTGGGTGTGACCTTAAGCACCTCTATATTCACCCCTGACATGGCATTGTAATACTCTTTGCACAAAATATGCCTTGTGAGGTCTCATCTGAAAACTAATAACCCCTTCGTCAATAAAGTCATGGTGAAACATGTGTAGCAACATTATATGTAGAGTGGTGAATTCCCCCTATATGATGTTATTAGCACATGTTCAAAGCCACACAGCCCTGCCTAGGCAACAGCTATTAAACAGGCCTATCCTAAACAAAGGAGTGTGTCTTTACCTCAATTTACATAAAGTCCTAAACAGAGTCTTCAAAACAGCAGGGGAGGAGATGGCAGGAAACAGAACGATGTGCATTTTAAGCAAACGCAGGTGGGGGAAGAAAGTGCATGGAGCCTCCTTTACCACCAGACTCCATGTCTCTTTCCTCACCGTTTGAATGAACTTTGCGTTGAGGGGTAACCTTCAGAAGAATCCACTTCAAAGGTTCACAGGACTACAAAAGCAAGGGGCAGAGAAGCCCAAGTTCCCTCTTTTACCTCAGAAGACAAAGGCACCTGCACCTTTGGGCCTGTGGCCCAGATCCTGACCACAGAAAGGGCCAGTCACCATCTTGCTGGAAGACTGTAGGTGAGAAAGGCCATCTTAAACAAAGCCTTGAATCAAAACGTGCTAGACCAGGGGCGGGCAAACTTTTTGGCCTGAGGGCCGCATCGGGTTTCAGAAACTGTATGGAGGGCAGGTTAGGGGAGGCTGTGCCTCCCCAAACAGCCAGGCGTGGCCCAGCCACTGTCCCCTATCTGACCCCCCCTGCTTCTCGCCCCTGATGGCCCCCGGAACTCCTGCCCCAACCAACCCCCCCGTTCCCTGATGCCCCCCCCAGACTCCTGCCCCATCCACCCCCCCTGCTCCCTGTCCCCTGACTTCCCCCCGCCCCTCCGCCCCTAACTGCCCCCCGCCACCCCATCCAACCCCCCTCTCCTTCCTGACTGCCCCCGGGACCCCTGCCCTATCCAACCACCCCTTCTCCCTGACTGCCCCCAAGCCCCCCGCCGCTAACTTCCCCCCGCCTCTAACTGCCCCATCCAACCCCCCCTCCTTCCTGACTGCCCCCCCGGAACCCCTGCCCCCATTCAACCCCTCTGTTCGCCGCCCTCTGACTGCCCCGACCCCTATCCACACCCCCGGCCCCTGACCAGCCCCTAAACTCCCTTGCCCTCTATCCAACCCTCCTCCCCCGCTCCCTGCCCCCTTACTGCGCTGCCTGCAGCACCGGTGGCTGGTGGCATGGCTGCACCATAACAGTTAAAAATGGTTCCAAGCAAATAAAAGAGAAAACACTCACCTCAAAGTCTAAAGCTTAGTCTAGCACAGAGGTGGGCAAACTACGGCCCGCGGGCCACATCTGCCCTGCTGCCCAGAGCATTGCACCGGTGGCGCAGTGAGCTGAGGCTGCGGGGGACAGCAGGGGAGGGGCCGGGGGCTAGCCTCCTGGGCCAGGAGCTCAGGGGCTGGGGAGAATGGTGACGCCAGGCCATAGTTTGCCCACCTCTGTGCTAGACTAAGCTTTAGACTTTGAGATGAGTGTTTTCTCTTTTACTTGCTTGGATCCATTTCTAACTTTCTCTCTTATACTTGAATTCACTTAAAATCCTATCTTCTCTTTTTAATAAACTGGTTTTATTTAATCTAAGCCAATCCAGTGCTGTGTTTAAACTGAACTGTCTGGTAACTCCAATCAAAGTAGCAGGCTGTTGAATATTGACCCTTTACAGGAGCATCAAACCTAAAGATCTGAACTGCTCCGGAGAGGGCTGGCCAGTGCAGAGTGCACCTTTTTGGGACAATCCAGGATGGAGTGTGTTGGGGTCACCCTGCAGGTAGTAACCCAGGCTGGTCAGAGCCAGAGTGTGGCTGGAGTGTTGCTGACAGGCTGCTGGGGTCAGAGTTGCTGGCCCAGGGCTGTGGCTATACAGACACTCAGGGTGTGACCTGTATGCTGGTAGGCTGGTTGTGAGCAGCCCAGCGTGGGAGCTACAGCAGCAAAGCATCGTGACACAACCCCTCAACTGGTCTGGACTGCACCCTGGAATGTAACAGTGGAAGAGTCTGATGGGGTGGGAGAAGAACAGAGATTTCCTGTGTCTCTTCTTCATTCCCAAATCTTCCCTCAGCTGCCTCCTCTTTCCTCACCCAATCAATTCTGTCCCCACCTCCTGCAATGAATGGTGGAGAGGGGGCTAGCTTGAGAACTGAGTTCACTTCCCTGTGCAGCTCACTTACTCTACCTTAGGCATCTGTAAAATGGGCATAGTACTTCAGCACCTGGCAGGAGCACTGTGAGAGTAAATCCGTTACTGCTTGCGAGGTGCTCCCATACTGTGGTCATAAGTGAGGTCTCCGACTCTAGGTGGACAGGAGAGCATTCGCTGCATGCCCATTGAAATGTTATACACCAAACTAAACAAACTGAAGGCAGGATGTTTCTCACAAAGTAAAGTGCTCGTCCGTGTGAGCAAGGGTGGCAAAATCCGGCCCTAAATGAGTAACATTTGGGTTCTCCTTATTGAATGTAAGTAACTGTCTGGATATGTGGACTCCCTACTCAGACCCTACGCCACCAGCACTCCCAGCTATCTCCGTGACACCACAGATTTCCTGAGAAAACTACAACGCATTGGTGACCTCCCAGAAAACACCATCCTAGCCACCATGGATGTAGAGGCTCTCTACACAAACATCCCACACACAGATGGAATACAAGCTGTCAGGAACAGTATCCCTGATGATGACACAGCACAACTTATTGCTGAGCTCTGTGACTTTATCCTCACGCACAATTATTTCAAATTTGGTGACAATATATACCTCCAGACCAGTGGCACCGCTATGGGCACCCGCATGGCCCCACAATATGCCAACATCTTTATGGCTGACCTGGAACAACGCTTCCTCAGCTCTCGTCCACTCATGCTCCTTCTCTACCTACGCTACATTGATGACATCTTCATCATCTGGACCCATGGGAAGGAGACCCTGGAAGAATTCCACCATGATTTCAACAACTTCCACCCCACTATCAACCTCAGCCTGGACCAATCTACACGGGAGGTCCACTTCCTGGACACCACAGTACAAATAAGCAATGGCCACGTTAACACCACCCTATACCGAAAACCCACCGACCGCTATGCCTACCTTCATGCCTCCAGCTTCCACCCCGGACACACCACACGATCCATCGTCTACAGCCAAGCACTGAGGTACAACAGCATCTGCTCCAACCCCTCAGACAGAGACCAACACCTACAAGATCTTCAACAAGCATTCTCAAAACTACGATACCCACACAAGGAAATAAAGGAACAAATCAACAGAGCCAGACGTGTACCCAGAAGCCTCCTGCTACAAGACAGGCCCAAAAAAGAAACCAACAGAACTCCACTGGCCATCACCTACAGCCCTCAGCTTAAACCTCTCCAACGCATCATCAGTGATCTACAACCCATCCTGGACAATGATCCCTCACTTTCACAGACCTTGGGAGGCAGGCCAGTCCTCGCCCACAGACAACCCGCCAACCTTAAGCATATTCTCACCAGCAACCACGCACTGCACCATAACAACTCTAACTCAGGAACCAACCCATGCAACAAACCTCGATGCTAACTCTGCCCACATATCTACACCAGCAGCACTATCACAGGACCTAACCAGATCAGCTACAACATCACCGGCTCATTCACCTGCACGTCCACCAATGTTATATATGCCATCATGTGCCAGCAATGCCCCTCTGCTATGTACATTGGCCAAACTGGACAGTCACTACGCAAGAGGATAAATGGACACAAGTCAGATCTCAGGAATGGCAATATACAAAAACCTGTAGGAGAACACTTTAACCTCCCTGGGCACACAATAGCAGATGTTAAGGTAGCCATCTTACAGCAAAAAAACTTCAGGACCAGACTCCAAAGAGAAACTGCTGAGCTCCAGTTCATTTGCAAATTTGACACCATCAGATCAGGATTAAACAAAGACTGTGAATGGCTATCCAACTACAGAAGCAGTTTCTCCTCCCTTGGTGTTCACACCTCTACTGCTAGCAGAGCACCTCACCCTCCCTGATTGAACTAACCTCGTTATCTCCATACTTATTTATACCTGCCTCTGGAGATTTCCATTACTTGCATCTGAAGAAGTGAGGTTCTTACCCACGAAAGCTTATGCTCCCAATACTTCTGTTAGTCTTAAAGGTGCCACAGGACCCTCTGTTGCTTTTTACAGATTCAGACTAACACGGCTACCCCTCTGATATTAGGCATTAAATAGTAGTAGGTCATAATGGAAAAACAACACCTTCTCTTTTCTTTCTGGAGCTGCCTTTGCCAGAAAAGTGCTGCAATCTGTTTGTGCATTGCAGCAGCATTCGGCCCTGTTTCTCCCTGCTGTATTTTGAGCTTTTCCTCCAGAGGACCAGACGACACCCATCAGTTATCTGAATTATTCCAAGCTCTGTCTGATCTGTGATTTATAACCTTGTTTTGCTGCTAATGCATACAATACGGTTATCAACCCATTGGTGCCAGAGATCAGTTCTGCTGTACGTTTGTTGGCAAGAACAGTAGTTTGGAAGGACAAAACAGATGCAAGAGAACAACAAGCTATTCAAACCCAACCTAATTAGCATACTTTCTCTGCAACGACACCATCAAAATAAAGGGGCAATGTGCTGGCTGCATCGACACATTACAAACCAGGAGCATCTTATGCGAGCAAGAGCCCCACATCCTAATTATAGGCAGTCACCAGGTTGCACTTGTCACACATCACATTTTTGTTACAGTAATTCAGAGCTCAGGTCCCAGAATAGTACATTTCCCACCCCACTTTGTCACGAGAAATAAATATGCCTGACAAAAATATTTCAGGGCCCCATAATGGGAGATATAAGCACAAGGCTGATGGCGAATGTTTGTGACACATGCAGAATCTTGTACGTAAGCCAAAAACTCAACAGCAGGAAGGCTGTTCCTGATAATAAGAGGAAGGGTAAGAAACTGTTGTGGAAGAGCATTGCAATGCATCACCAAATGCAGCCCAATGAATGTTCCCATCAGCATGTTAGAACAGCTAATGTAACGGAATGATCTGAGATCACATCCATCTGTGCGCTAAGAAGACTTTGTCATCTACCAAACGCCAGATGCTGTTCTCACTTGTGCTGGTGTAGCTCTGTGTTGGTTTCAGTGGAGTTACTTCTGATTTACACCAGCTTAAGTTGAGATGAATATTAGTCAGAAAATGCATGAAGTCGGCCTGAATCCCCAGTGCTCTGAGCCTCATGCAGTCATTTACCCCATGTGCAAAGGTGGGTGTAAAGATACGACTCTCCTGATTTGTTAGCATTGTTACCCCAGTGTAGAGGGGGTATAAGGACTACTAGAGGGTTTTCCGTTTCCTGGCAATTCCAAAAAACGATCATTTTGGGCAGAAATCATTTCAATTTGGGTCAAATTAAATTTGAAAATTTTGTTGAACTGAAAAGTAAAAAAAACCCTTTTGGGTTAAAAGGAATGTTTTGTTTCAATGAAGCATTTTAAAGAGTTTTTTTAGAAATTTCCTTCGATTTTATTTAAAAGTCATTTTGAATTGAAAAAAAAATCTACTTTTTTAGTTTGTCATGAACAATTTGGCAAAACTGACTCGATTTCGTGAAACATGTTACCATCCCCAAATCTGCATTTTTCACCAGAAAGTTTTGGCTGAACGAGTTCATCCAACTCTGGTGATTACACACTGTGCAAAGCTGTGGAACATCAGGCCCAGCAACACTACCGTTGGCAGAAGAGATCGTTACTTACGCCCACTGAGGTAGCACAAACTGTTGCATACTTCGTTTCCTGGGGATTTATGATGAAGCGGCTCCCTGATGATTTGCGGCTCTCCTATTCAACAGATCACAGCATGAGCCACCAGATTTTCCCGCCACATCCCAAAGACTTGCCTGGCCCTCGCTCACTTTTCCTTCTTAACAAACCCTGTCAGATCTAATTACTGAAAGCACAAAAATCCTTGCGTGCATCATTAACACTTGTGCACATGGAGAGTCTGCCTTCGCTCGTTGCACTCCTGCACATGGATAGCACTCACCCAGGCTCATTTGAGACATTAATTCCTTTCCATCCCAGCCTACGTCTGACTGCCCTGGCCCCTGTAGCTTTTATTATAACAGCTCCATTCATCTCACTCCAATTAACAGCAATTCCTGTATAAGGGTTTAATAATGGAAGTTAGAATTTGGCTTTAAGAGTTCGCGTTGGGCTGGAAGCTGGCAAACAAAATCCAGCAACCCAAGTGTGGGGGGTCTTTTTGGTTTATTTGGTGTTGTGGTTCATGAGAAAGAATAAACCCTGCAGGAGTAGAGGCACTGGCAGAGGGAGAAAAAGAAAGTTTAATCTGTCAGCTGAGTATGTTTTGGAGAGTTATATGGATCTCATCCCTGTAGTATCTGAGCACCTCAATCTTTAACATGCTTATCCTCACACACTCTGGGATGCAGGACAGGGATTTTATCCCCACTGTACAGATGGGGAAACCGAGGCACAGAGTGACTACATCTGTTTCTATACATGGGGCAGTGTGTAGAGTACAGGCACTACACGCGTAGCTGCACGATGCAATGAAAGGATCCATCAGCAGGGAGGTAGCAGAGAGCTGCTGAAGCCTTTCCCCCGCCAGAGCCATTCACTGCAGCAGGGAAGCCGCAGGACAGTGCGCTGCTAAAAACAGCCGCGTAGACAGAGGAAGCACAGGTTGGGTGTGTAGGGAGGCTACATACCCTAGGGACTCAGGCAGGTAGGACACTCAACTCACCTAAGCTATGCCTCACTGTCTACACTACTACTTACACCCATGCTAGCTGAGCATGCAGTGTCCACTTTACGTGCTGCTGTAGACATTGCCCCAGATCATACAGGAAACCTCTGACACAGCAGGGAATTCAATCCAGGTCTCTCAAATCCCAGGCTAGTGCCCTGACCACTGGGCCATTTCTTCCTCGTCTGACATGGGAATCATAGACTCGGATGTTAAGACCAGAAGGGACCATCATGATCATCCAGCCTGACTTCCTGCACATCGCAGGCCACAGAACCTCACCCACCCACTCCCGTAACAGACCCCTGACCTCTGGCTGAGTTACTTAAGTCTTCAAATAATCATGTAAAGACTTCAATTTACAAAGAAGCCACCATTTACTCTAGTTTAACCAGCAAGCGACCCTGCCCCATGGTGCAGAGGAAAGCAAAAACCCCCAGGGTCTCTGTCAATCTGACTCGGGGTAAAATTCCTTCCTGACCCCAAATATGGTGATCAGTTGGACCCTGCGCTTTTCAGCAAGATCCACAGCCAGACCCCTGGGAAAGAATTCTCTGAATTCACAGCCCTTCCCATCTAGCAGACCATCACCAGCCGTTGGAGATATTTGCTGCTAACAGTCATAAGTTGGCTACACGCCATTATAGGTAGTCGCATCATACCATCCCCTCCATAAACTTCTCAAGCTCAGTCTTGAAGGAGGTTTTTTGCCCCCACTGCTCCCCTAGGAAGGCTGTTCCAGAACTTCACTCCTCTGATGGTTAGAAACTTTTGTCTAAGTTCAAGCCTAAACTTGTTGATGGCCAGTTTTTATCCATTTGTTCTTGTGTCAGCATTGGTGCTTAACTTTAATAACTCCGCTCCCTCCCTGGCATTTATCCCTCTGATGTATGTATAGAGAACAATCCTATCTCCCCTCAGCCTTCATTTGGTTGGGCTAAACAAGCCAAGCTCCCTCGGGGGCATGTTGGGCCCCTCCTAAAGCTGGGACATGCAGAGAGCCCCACAAGCATCAGTTCTAACCCCTGTGTCCTATTTAATCTCTCTGTCATACCCAACAGAGGGGATCGTGAGTGGCCTGGGCTCACGTGCCAGTGAAACTAGGCTACACTTTCCTTCTTGAGGAGCGGCCAGTGCCATCAGCCAGATGACCCGCTGTCTGCAAGAAATAAGCGTGTGGATTAAAAGCAACTAGCTCAAGGTTAGCTTGGCCAGGCTGAGACGCTGGTAGTCGGAAGGGGGAAGCCAGAACCATCACTCACCCCTCTTCTGAGGGCATTTTACTCTTATTGACAAAGGGGCGGTGACATACCAAACCCACACTGGACAAGAAGAGCAGCCCTGCCCCGCCACCTCTGTGAGGCAAGTTGGACCTGAAGGAAGGACTTGGGGTTCATTTGTTTTCTTTCAGCACTGTTGGAACTACGACAGCCCCCAAAGAGATAGACTCCTGTGAGCCAAAGCCAGAGGGCATGGTTTAAACCTGCACTTATAAGTGCCTGGGTATGGAGGGCTGGAGGCTGAGTGAGTGCAAGGCCCAGTCATATCCACAAGGCCTCTAACCTCAGGTTCTGAGGGGAACCTGGCTGAGGACAGAGCCTGCTCAAACAACTGCAGACCATCTGAGCTCCTGGGAGGAAAGTGGGCCGGACACCCAATGATTGCCTCAGGACATTTGCTGGTAGCTCACCTGAGGACAGTACGTTAGGCTGTGGCTTGCCAGGGGCTCTCCGAAGGAAGGGAGGCCTGCGGCACCTTTGGGCCTGTTCATTTGTTTTTCCATTTCCTGGGTTTCTTTTCTCCTGGACTCCGGAATGTGCAAACTCCAGCAGAACCCCGCCAGAAGGCTGAGCTCCCATCCCAGGATCTGTACAGCACACTGCCTGCATCCAGACAACGAGGGGCTGGACCCCAGGACCCCATCGCTCCCCAAGAGGGTGACATGGAGAGACTGAGCCCATGACAAGGGCCCAGCCTCAGAGACCTGCTGGCCTCAACACCAGACTCCTCTGTCAGGGACTGTCAACACAAGATGGTTGCCTCAGGTTAATTAAAGATGTGATTTTAAACTGAGCTGGCTAAATCAGTGCAAAAAGGCTGTGTGGCCACTCTCCTTTTGGTTTAAGCTTATTTCACTTTACTTTAAGTTGTGGGGAGGGATAGCTCAGTGGTTTGAGCATTGGCTTGCTAAACCTAGGATTATGAGTTCAATCCTTGAGGGGGCCACTTAGGGATCTGGGGCAAAATCAGTACTTGGTCCTGCTAGTGAAGGCAGGGGGCTGGACTCAATGACCTTTCAAGGTTCCTTCCAGTTCTAGGAGATAGGATATCTCCATTAATTTTTTTTTAAGTTGATTAGGATTTCATTTATGCTAAACCAAAATACACCATTCAAAAAAAAAAAAAAGTCTCCACTCAGCCTTCTCCACCCTCTCAACTAAATAAAAGTTTTAAAACTGGCTTAAGTTACAGTAGTGTGTAGATGAACCCTCAGAGATCAGCAATAGGCACAAACACCTTTTTCCATCCATGACAAGCAAGAAGAGCTGCCCCTGTAGTTCCCAGATGCTGACCTGGCCACAGCTGTCTGCCCTTATAATAAAAAACAATTAACTAACATCTTGCACCTATTACACTGAGGATCCCAAAGCACCTGACAAAGGGGTGAATAATTTACAGACTGGAAATGAAGCACAGAGTTTGAGTGACTAGGCCAAGGCCACACAGCAAGTCAGTAGCTGAAAGATGAAGTGAAGCCAGGCCTTCTGCATTACATGTCCCCTCCCTATATACTGGATTAAGATCCCTCTTATTTAGCACATGCATCCTGGACTACTGCAACGACTGGCTTCTAGCGCTGATCTTGAGGGCACCACACACGGAATTGTGTTTGAAGCTTGTATCTCCTGGCTGGCATGCACTGGAAAGATCACATATCCCACTAGTGCCCCAAGTCTTCCTGATCTTCCCATAGACCACTAGAGCCTCTTTAAGGGCTTCCTCCTCGTATAGTAAGCCAACAGTGGGACGGGTCATGGCTACCTCAGGAACTGCATCTTTTTACACAGTTCACCAAGGATATCCCAAACAGGGGCATTAAGACTGACAGAGTCCACAGTGAATTTCTTGAGAGAGACAATAAAAGGGAGTTTTCAATAGTGGTGCTTAGCTGTGGGACTCCACACCATCCTCTAGAGATCAAGTACTGCCAAGATTTCTTTGAGAAAGCCAACGCTCGTGTCCTCCCACGCCTCCCACAGGGCAGAAGGTAGTGAGGCTCCGTAGTTTGAGCATTGGCTTAGCAGTTGGGAGACCTGGTTCTCTTCATGACTCTGGCCTACTGTGTGGCTTTGGGCAAGGTCACTGCACCTCCTTGCATGGCACTTTCCCCATTTATAAATTGAGAATTATGTTCACCTGTTCTATAAAGGCCCTTTGAGATCTTTATTTACAAATAAACAGGCTGGCACGATGGTCCCTTTCCCTAGTTATCATCCCCAGCATGTCCCCTAAAAAATGCCTCCCCAAGGGAAAAATGGAGTAACTAGTCGGTTCCTGGATAGCAATGGTTTCTTCTAAATGTGGTACTTGACCTTTAAATGTTACACTGGGGGGCATTACCAATACCCAAGACAGCCAGACTGATACATAGAGATCTGCAATGGTAGAGGGGATTAAAATATTGAATAGACCTCCAATTATAGCGGTTCTACAGGAAAGTACTATAATTTTCCCTGTCCCACCATCAGTGCTGTGTTTATTTTAACTAATATGTTTTAGAAGGTGTCACCAAACTTGTTATTGCTTGTGTGCAATTCTGCCTGTCAGCATAATGGATTAGCTTTTATTTATACCTTAGTAAAGTTATATGTCTCCCATACGAGGGTATTCACACAGTCCCTTTATGGCGAAGGAAGATGTGTCCATATACGTTTTCTCTGTTACTCAGCACACTGGTCCCTTGTAAACCCTGCCAGCCACATCCCAGTATCTCAACACCTTCCATACAGAGCTTTGTTTGGATAGCCAGGGAATAATGCACAGTCCATGGAAAACACACACGGGATCCAGTTGACTTATCCATTTTGGGTGAACTGGACCCACAGGACCAGCTCCTCAGCGGATATAAACTGGCATAACTCCACTAAGCGACTCCAGTTTACACCAGCTGAGGAACTAGCCTGAGGAGTCGAGCAGAATGAGAGAAACTGCCTATCAATACGTTTGCCCCAGCAGAGAAATAACCCTCCGGTAGGCAAGCAAGTTTTGGTGCCTTCAGAGGCAGCTAATTTTACTCTTGAGGAAAAAAGAAAAAACAACAACCCAAAACCAAAACAAAAGAGTCAAACTGAAAACACGTTAACTCTTAGTGACATGGAGACAATCTCCTATGGCATCCCTGCGGCATTTCACTTGTTTTCTTCTCATTTTCGTGCAATAAATCCCATGGTGCATTTTTTTTTAGTATGCTGGTTTCAGGAAATAGAACAATAAATATTTAGATGAGAGTAAAGAACAGAAGCAGATTTTCACAGCATAACTAAACACTCAGCCATTCGGTTCCCTTTGATTATCGTTCAGCACACACATTTAACTTGTAAACAAAAGTCTTCAAATGAGCTTTAATTTCCACACTCAGAAATATTTGCAGTTCTTGGCAAGCGTACATGGATGAGACATATTCTAAATAATCTTGTGTTTTTCTATTATGTCTCGCTACAATAAGGACAAGATTTGATGTTCAAGGGCTTCCCCCCCCCGCAGCAACTACAGAATTGCAGCTGTTCCTAACATGGTGTGTGGTGGTTATCAGGGAATAATTAGGAACTGCAAATATGTATGAGGGTGTGTGATACAGATCTATATTTATCTTGCCACTTTGGACCTTACAGCTCCGAGAAAGGCTGATTAAAGGCATTGGAATGGGGATCAACACATCGTGATTCTATTCTCCGCCACAGACTGCCTGCGACATGCACTTCATGTCTGTGGCTGAGTTTCTCCATCTATAAAACAGGCATCCCGGCTCCCCTGCAATCTCTCTCCCACACTTGATCCACACCCCATTCCAGCAGAGGCCTGTCCCTCTCTAGAATGGGCCTATCCCCAGTACAGCCATTTTGAAGGCAACCATGCCCTCCAGCAGGAAGCCAGCCTCCCTCATGGTGCCCACCTGATCTCAGCCATCAGCATAGCTTTGGTCTTCAGCACACATCCAGTATGAACCACATGGCAGGATGTCTCTGACCTCAGCATGAGCCGTCCTGCTCAGTGCTTCTTGGATGGAAAGAGGAGGTGGGTCCCAGCAAAATGGGAAGGCAGTTCTCACAGAGGGTCAGCCAAGGGAAAGGAGGTGGTTTCTGGAAAAAGGCTACAGGATTCCGAGCCCAGCTCCTCTTCCAAGGGGTCTCAAACCCTTCCTGCTCCCAACACAGCATCCCTAGTGGCTTCAAAGAAATGAAAAGTAGACAGTCCATTGCACAAATAGTTGAGATCTTAGGAGTGCTTCTGACCAGTATCTGGGATCATATCTCCTTTTTATGACAATCTCTCTCATGCTATGTAGATAAAATATGCAGCAAAAGGCAATGTGGAGCCAATGAGAATTTAAACATTTTTATTTTATTGTATTTTATGGTTTCTGCCTGTCTGTTGGACCTGAGGGAGGTGAGCAGGGAACATATCTCCAGATTAATTATAGGAAATGTCACTACAATATTACCCTATAGCGAAAAAGGCTAATGTGATCCTTGGATGCATAAACAATGGCGTAGTGAGTAGAGTGGTGATTTTGCCTATGTATACATCATTGGGGAGATTGACACTGGAATACTACAACCACTTGTGGTATCTACAATTTTCAACAACCTTTGCAAAATGGAGAGGGTGCAGAAAAGAACCACAAAAGTGGGCTGGAGAAAATGTCTTACAATGAGAGACTCAAAGAGCAAAAAAGAAGATCAACACGTGACTTGACTATGGTGTCAAAGTACCTCCACGGAGAGAAAATACCAGGTACTCAAGACTTTTAATATAGTGGAAAATGGCATAATAAGAACCAATGGCTGGAGGCCTAAGCCAGACTAATTCTCATGGGAAATAAGGCACAAATGTTTAACATTGAGGGTGACCAACCACTGGAACAAAGTACCAAGGGAAAGGGTGGATTCTCCATCTCTTGGATTCTTAATTTGAGGACTGGATGCCATTCTGGAAAGACATATTTTAGTCAAACACAAATTATTGGGCTCACCCCAGGAGTAACTGAATGAAATTCTATGGCCCGAGTTATACAGGAGGAGGTCAGACCAGATGATCTAAGGATCCCTTCTGGCCTCAAAAAATAATCTATGAATAAAACTTACAGAGCAAAACTCAACAGACAGAGGGGTCCCAAAAACATGCTTTTCGGGAAAGCACTGGCCAAACTGTTAAGTTCAACTAAGGGAAAGGAGAGGGAATAATTTATTACTCACTGAGTATGTCCCTTTCTCACAGGGAGCAAAGCTGAGGATTTATAGGAGACGTTATAAAACGAAAGGCCACACTTCTCATACAAATATTATCATTACGTGAATGAGGTGAAGGGGAGAATATAGAGACAAAACTACAGAAGTCATTGTAGAGAAGGCAAGGACCTACTAGAACATTCAATTCACCTTCCTCCTAATGCAATATTGCTCCTTGCAGTACATAATATGTCTACACTGCAAATGAAGGTGTAATTGTAGTGGCTATACCCTATTTTGATCTAGCTAGTGTGGGTAACAATAGCAGTGAAGACATGGTGGCACAGGCTTTAGCATGGGCTAACTGCCCCAATACAAACCCACCTGGGGCCCAGGGTGCATGGTTGCTAGCCCACGCCGGAGTCCATGCTGCTGTGTCTTCACTGCTGTTACCTGTGTTAGCTAGATTAAAGTACTGTAATTACACCTCAATTTGCAGGGTGGATGTACCCTTACAGAGAGGCAAGTAGTGTTACAACCTAAAAGGTTCTGATAAGAATAGTTACAGGCCACAGTTGTACCTTTCAAGAAGCGAGGAATGTTTTCTAGGGCAGGGGTGGGCAAACTACGACCCGGGGGCCGCATCCGGCTCTCCAGATGTTTTCATCCAGCCCTCGGGCTCCTGCTGGGGAGCGGGGTCCGGGGCTTGGGCCACTCCAGTGCTCCAGCCAGGGAGCGGGGTCCGGAGCTTGCCCCGCTCTGCACAGCTCCCGGAAGCAGTGGCATGTCCCTTCTCCAGCTCCTATGCATAGGGGCAGCCAGGGGGCTCCTCATGCTGCCCCTGCTCCAAGCGCTGTCCCCGCAGCTCCCATTGGCTGGTAACCAAGGCCAATGGGAGCTGAAGGGGTGGCGCCTGCGGACTGGGCAGCACGCAGAGCCGCCTGGCTGTGCCTCTGTGTAGGAGCCGGAGGGGGGACATGCCACTGCTTCTGGGAGCTGCTTGAGGTAAGCTCCCCCCAGAGCCTGCACCTCTGATCCCCTCCCATGCCCCAACCCCCTGCCCCAGCCCTGATCCCCCTCCTGCCCTCTGAACCCCTTGGTCCCCTCGGTCACACCCTCCTGTACCCCCAACCCCTCATCCCCAGCCCCACCCCAGAGCCCGCACCCCCAGCCAGAGCCCTCACCCCCCCCTGCACCCCAACCTCCATTTCGTGAGCATTCATGGCCCGCCATACACTTTCCATACCCTGATGTGGCCCTCGGGCCAAAAAGTTTGCTCACCCCTGATCTAGGGGATAAGACACAGGATTGAGACTCAGGAGACAGTGTCTAGTCTGACTTTAATACTGATTTGCTGGGGGACATTGGGCTCTCTGTGCTTCGGGTTCCCCACCCACCTTTTGTCTGACATTTCCTGTCCTTTACTATATGTTGGCACAGCACCTAGCTTGTACAGTAGTAGGGCTACATTAATGAAAATGAACTTGATCATCACATGGCCGCACAGCTGATACCACGCGTGAGAGTTCCATGTATCCCATCTCAGGGTGCTGTTCAGAAGGAAGGCAAAATTCCTCTAGGACTTTTTAAGGTGAGTATTGGAAAGTGACAGCATCTCCGAACTCAGTCAAACAGATGCCACTGTGTGTGAACGGCTAGTGAATGCATAATGGCTGCTCCATGTGTTTAAAAGTCACTGCACACAGAGAGACCTTGACACTTCTAGAAAACTGCATTCTGTGCTGCCCAGCTAATGTTACTCACCCCTCAGCAACTTAGCACAAACTGGAAGAGAACTGGCAAACTTTAGGGGGAGAGAGAGAGAAGAGAATCCAGTCTCAGCCGCTGCTCATGCAACTTCTGAACATGGGACCAGATCCTCAGCTGGCAGAAACCAATGAAGCTTCGCTGCAGCCAATGAAGCTATACAGATTCACACCAGCCGCAGATCTGAACCATCAATAAACTGATAGCATAAAACTCACAGAAATTAATTCCCTCTTCCCTCAATGAAAATATCACCTCCTTTGGGTTCCCGAATTTACAATATTGTCCTCTACCTTCGGAGAGCCAGGACAGTGGATTAAATATAAACAGGTAACTGTGACTTATGAGGCTATAATTCTCTCCAAAGCTCTGGTGATATAAACCCCAAGAGCAAAGCTCAAGTAGTTTCTGTAGTCACCAGAACTCTTAATTCAAAGATGTGGATAAATTGGAGAAAGTCCAGAGGAGAGCAACAAAAATGATTAAAGGTCTAGAAAACATGACCTATGAGGGAAGATAGAAAAAAATGGGTTTATTTAGTCTGGAGAAGAGAAGACTGAGGGGGGACATGAAGTACATAAACGGTTGTTAAAAGGAGCAGGGGGAAAATTGTTCTTGTTAACCTCAGAGGATAGGACAAGAAGCAATGGGCTTAAATTGCAGCAAGGGCGGTTTAGGTGGGACATCAGGAAAAAACTTCCTCTCAGGGTAATTAAGCACTGGAATAAATTGCCTAGGGAGGTTGTGGAATCTCTGTCATTGGAGATTTTAAGAACAGGTTAGAGAAATACTTGTCAGAGATGGTCTAGATAATACTTAGTCCTGCCATGAGTGCAAGGGATGGGACTAGATGACCCCTTGAGGTCCCTTCCAGTCCTACGATTCTGTGTTCTCCCATTTTCATTTGCATACAACATGGCTCAAAATTCCAGGTCCATGCTCTGGAAAGGCTACTGCTCCTTCTTGCCGACTCCTCTTCTGCCCATGTTCTGCTCCTTGTTTTTTCTCTCTTCCTACTCTATATTCCTCGTTTCTACCCTTAATGCTGCAATCTTCTCCATTGAACTCTGCCACTGTCCCACTCACACCTCCGCTGCTCTCATCTCATTAATTATGGTCGTGTCTAGAGGCCCAGTCAGGGATCAGGGTCCTGTTGTGATAGGGGCTGCCCACACAATGAAAATATGGCCCCCATCCCTGAAAACCTCACAATCTAAGCAATCTACAGTCTTCTTCTTCACTGCAAGTGCAGTTTTGTCCTGCCTCTCTGGCATCTCTCCACTGCTGCTGGAGGAGTCACTCAGACATTATTGATTTGTGACTCTCATAATTCACAGATAGAGTATTAGATTATACTCCAGAATTATGAGATTGACTTTATAGGAATTGTAATATGTTTAACAGCTGTCTATGCATTCCATATTGTTCCCACATACAGGGCCAAAATTCTGCTCTTAGTTGCATCCATGCAAGTCCTCTGATTTCAGCAGGGATGCAGGAATATAACAAAGCAGAATCTGATCTTCTGTCTTTTTACCCCAGGGAAATCTTTTCCTCATTTTCAAATGAGTTGGAAGACAAGCCATTTTCTCTCAGTGTGACACCACTTAAAACCAGGTTAACAAATGGAAAGTTCTTACAAATTAAGAGTACTGAAGGCCCTGATCCAGCAAAGTACTCAAGCACATGTATACCTTTAGGCACCTGAAAAGTCTCATTATAGGCATGGGTCTGCTCAGATGTTTAGGCACTGATCTAGCAATGTATGTAGTTCAGGAGTAGGTTTCTTCATAGAAAGGTCAAGAACTTCCACAGGACAAGATTTCACTATACAAAGAAAGCCCTGGAAAGATGAGCCAAGCATTTAAATAACTCTTGGTCCCAAAGCCCCCCAATTCCAGTTTCTAGGGAACTTCTACAGATCTTAAATTCAGAATTACAGCTTTTAATCTCTCAGCCATTCCCCTTCTGGTGCTGCACTCCAAGCGCGAGAATCATGTCATTTGCTCTTATCTGTGCTATTGCAACCCACTGATTTCACTGGAGTTGTACAGGTGAACCCAGAGCCAGATCTAGCCCCATGTCTTGAATTCCGCCACCAAGACTTACGCTGCTCATCTCTTCCCAGTACAGATGAGTACTATGATACCTAGGGAGGTGGCGGAATCTCCATCCTTAGAGGTTTTTAAGGCCCGGCTTGACAAAGCCCTGGCTGGGATGATTTAGTTGGGGTTGGTCCTGCTTTGTGCAGGGGATTGGACTAGATGACCTCCTGAGGTCTCCTCCAACCCTAATCTTCTATAGGGTGACCAGATGTCTTGATTTTATAGGGACAGTCCTGATATTGGGGAATTTTTCTTATATAGGCACCTATTATCCCCCATCCCCTGTCCCGATTTTTCACACTTTCTATTTGGTCACCCTAATCTTCTATGATTCTATGATAAGGAAGCCCTAACACCCCTGCATGCTAGATCTCATCCTTATCTTCTGGGAAAGGCCCACGACTTTCAAGCTACCGTCTATATCCCATACTCCTCAAGGCTTTTAACTTTATTTTTATTAAGAGCTTTTGAAAAGCAACAGGGCATTGCCAATAGCACTTTGTATTTCAGAAGTGTATCCACGTACCTAGAAATAGTCACTAAACACAAAGTGCAGCGATACAAAAACCTCCAGCCCACATGAAATACCCGATCTCACACAGGAGCAAAGCAGCACCCTATGACTGAAAGAGAGTGATTCCCCCTAACAAGAGAAAAAAAAAATCACAAAGACCCTGGGAAGGCTCATTGCAAAGTGTGCCCACTAGCTGCTAGTGCAGAATAGCTATTTTTGGGGGGAGGGATAGCTCAGTGGTTTGAGCATTGGCCTGCTAAACCCAGGGTTGTGAGCTCAATCCTTGAGGGGGCCATTTAGAGATTTGGGGCAAAAATCTAACTGGGGACTGGTCCTGCTTTGAGCAGGGGGTTGGACTAGATGACCTCCTGAGGTCCCTTCCAAACCTGATATTCTATGATATTAAATCCAAGATCTGCACTTCAAGCTAAACAAATATTTCCCCACCTTGCATGTTCAGCTAATGATATGCTGAGAGGCTCAATACATAAATCACTGGACAAAACATACAGACTTAGCTCCATAAGGAGCAGTCGATCCAATATAACACTATAAACTAGGGATATAAAATTGCCAACCAACATGGACATCACTGGATTGGTTGTAACCTTCAACTTCCTCAAACCTGCTCATCCAACAATCAATAGCAGCCCCTGCTGGGGAGGAAAAAGCTATGAGGATAAAAAAAAAGAACCTATTTATAGAATGTAGAAGGAGAATGGAGACTGAACAAATACATAAGTATTAATTAATTTGGATAAATCCCACAGCTGTCACACTGGGTATATCTACACTGCAGAGATGTGATTACAGCATATGTCGACACACCCAAACTAGTTTTAACCTAGCTAGCGTAGGTACCAAAATAGCTATGAAGCCATGGGTGTGGACTCAGGCAGCCAGCCTCGCACTGAATTCCAGGTTGCCACAACTTTATTGCTACTGGTACCTGAGCTAGCTAGCTCGTGTACGCCCGCCCACGCTGCAATGACATCTCCAACTGCAGTGTCGACATACCCAGCGTGACATCAAATGAACTTACAGTAGTCCAGACAGAACTACATTTAGGCTGAACTTTTCATAAAGGCTGAAAGGATTTGGACAGCCAAGTCACGTTCAAATTAATGGCACCTCTGCATCAAAGGCAGCAGAACATTGTATCATGGGCAACGTGCCCAGAATGCTGGGTGTTATTTCAAAGAATGAACAATGTGGACACAATGATTCACAAGGGAAGTAGGTTAAACAAAGCCGTGTGGACACGCTCCGTCACTGTAGTCATAGCAGAAAAACAGTGAAGAAAGCTTTCCTGTATAGACAGGGTCTAGAAATGACTCACCAGGTGGCACAGGCTCTAATGGCTGGGCCTGGCCTAGCAGACTCTCCTCCTCTGGCATCTCCTGCTTACAGCTGCTCCGGCCCTGCCTCTTCTCATGCCTCAGCCTGCCAGCCAGGTCACATTCAGTCCCATCGCATGGTAGTCCACTGACCTCGTGCCAGATCTTTGGCCCTGCTCTGGCTCAGTGGTCCTTACATCCTTATATCAGGGAGTTTCATACCACCCTCCTCAGGCTCTTCCTCTACTCTGGGTTCTTGTCCAGGGACACTGTAGCAGACAGCAAAGGACTGATTCCTCAAACTCCTTGCTGTTTTCCCGGGCCACTTCCTCCTGTCTCTAGGCCCTTTTTCCCAGCTCTTCGCTGGGACCACTCCTCCCCAAACTGACGCTTCACCCCCTTCCCAGGCTCTGCAGAGTCCTTTCTGGGCCTTGCCTGGAGGCCCAGCTTCGGTCTGCCTCTCCCCAGGCTCTTGGTGTGTCTGTGTCTCTTCCCTCAGAAACCTGCCAACCAGGCTCCCTTCCCCAGGCTCATGTCCTTTTCTGAGTGTTCACCACAGGAGCTCTCTCAAGGCCTGTGGCTTCCCAGTGCTTCTCCTGGCCCTTTGCTAGAGCTCCCTTCTCAGGAGGAGATCCCAACATCTACTCTCCCTCTGGCCTCCCTTCTACTCTCTTGAGTATTAGTCACCTTTATTAGTCACCCAGCTCCTCCCCTGCTGGGCCTAATCTTAAATTGGGCCTGGTCCACTCTGCAGGTGCAACCAAATGCACTAATTGTTCTGCCTTCAGTGAAGTCTTTCTCTGCATGTGTAGGGTATCCACGCCAAAGTCTATCAGGCAGCTTTGAAAGTCTCAGCCTTGATTGTCGACTTCTATGTGGAAATATATATATATATAAACCGCCCCCCAAAATGCAAAACCTACATGGGACAGATTCTGCAACCCTCACGCACACGTACATCAATGAGATGACTCCACTGAGCACAGGTAAGGGTTGTGTAGTCTGGCTCTGCATGTACTTCTGGCTGTAACATTCCCAAACGCTGTAGCAAGATCAAAGAAAAGTTCCAAAGAGAACTGAATGGAAACAGTCAGACTGCAATTTTTCAGTCTGCACCCCATATTCAGCCACCTCCACTTGTTATTAAGAATTGCACAATGCCTCTGCTCCTACAGACACTGTGAAGAGACACCTCTTCCCTCCCCCAAATGAACTTAAAACTCTTGAAGGATAAATCACTGCATATTCAAGATTTGGGCTTTTTGACTGCAGGTCTGTTATTGAGTAATGCTGTGGGACAGACCAAGTAGAGGGAACAATGAACCTCATTTCTTACAGTAAGGTGTCTGGGTAGTCTCGATTAGGGTGACCAGACAGCATAGTATGAAAAATCGGGACAGAGTGTGGGGGTAATAGGTGTCCATATAAGAAAAAGCCCCAAATATTGGGACTATCCCTATAAAATCAGGACATCTTGTCACCCTAGTCTCAATACATTTGGAATCTAGTGATCCCACAGCAATGAATGAATAATTATCACTTCTCCTTGATCTACTTTGAGGCGAACAAAACTGATGGTGCTGGTAGTCCAAAACGTTGCAAAGTTTCACACAGCCCTGTGAATACATGGCTTCCTCTCTTGTAGCTGATCCCTACTGTCAATGAGACATATGCTGCAGAACCCTCAAATGATTCTTCAGTTCCTTCCTCTGGTATCTGTGTCCCGGAAGAACTCACAAGCCTTCATGAGTAGTCACATGTTTCTGAGAAGTTTTCACTGATCTGGATGTGGTGTCAGCCTGCGGTGTGTACAGGGCCGGTGCAAGGAAGTTTTGCGCCCTAGGCGAAACTTCCACCTTGCGCCCCCCCCCCCCCCAGCCCTGCGGCAGCCCCCTGTCCCCCCCCGCCCTGAGGCGCCCCCCCGCGGCAGCTTCCCCCCCCCCGGGGATCCGTGCGGCAGCTCCCCACCCCAGCTCACCTCTGCTCCGCCTCCTCCCTGAGCATGCCGCCCCCACACTAATTCTCCTCCCCTCCCAGGCTTGCGACCACACGTTCGGGGAGGGGGCATTGGAACGCTATAAAAAAAAATTGGGGGCACCGCTTTTGGGCGCCCCCAAATCTTGGCGTCCTAGGCAACCGCCTAGTTTGCCCAAATGGTAGCAACAGCCCTGGGTGTGTATGGGTTCATTGTGCTCCCCTCAGTTGTTTCCAGTGGGGTTTGGCTACAGCTGAGGCTTCTGCCCCATATATTAAACCAATAACTGTCGCTGTTTATAATGTTAGGTCCAGACCCTCAAGTGCTGTACATGTGTATAGCTCTGATGACGTTAATGGAACTGCACTGGTTTACACCAGCTGAGAATCTAGTCTCTGTTTCATTAGTAAAATACATAAGCAGTAGGAAGGCGGAGTTAAAGGAAAGAGGTTTATTAATTACACTAAGTAGACTCTACAGTTTGAAAGATAGCAGCTTGGCCTCTGCTTGCATTCCTGAGCCCCCTGGTGACACAGCAAACGTGCTGAAGCCTGACCCTCTTTCTCCACCTCCACTCACTGTACTACCGGCCCAACCTAAAAGGGCTTTGACAGTCAAGCAACTTGCTTTTTATTTTGGGGGGGACTGGGGCGTCCTCGGGAGGGGCCCACTGGAAGAGTTGATTCTTAATGGCCCATCAACCATGGCTGGCTAGTCTTGATGTAAATCTGTCTCATAGTGTTACCCAGGAACACAACATATTTAGTAACAAGCATACAGTAAAATGTCATAGCTTCATACCCAGTGATGATATACACATTTCACTGGGACAGCACTGTTCCACAGATTACAACTCTTCCAATGATACCTTACAAGGCATACTTTGTACAAGACTTATCACAATTGTGTAACAATGATGATAATATCAGTATAGACACTCATCTTCCTTTTTACAGCGCACCGCAATTATCATTGACCAATCAGAATTACCATTGTGTATGCCAAACGAGCAGAAGGTATTGTCAGAAGAAGAAAAGCTGGCTTTGAATGATGTAAAAAGGCCTCTGATTTTGTTTAAAAAAACCCAATGCACAATTATTAGTAAATAGTGATAGTATGGTAGGCCCAAAGACCTCAGTCGGGGCTGTACGAACACAGAAAAACAGCAATCCCTGTTCCCACAGGTCTGTAGTCTGACGACACAAACAGACTAAAAGGGTATAAGTGCCTCTGTATTTATTGCATTTGATCTGTCTCCAAAATGTGATTGATTGTGCTTGGTTTTTAAGATTGTGTGTGACTGAGGGTAGGTCTACTCTTGCGACAACATGTAGAGTACAGACCCTGCATGCACAGCTAGCATGGGTATAAATAGCAATGCAGACAGTGAGGCACTGTTTAAGCAAGTAGAGACATGCTAGAACCCGAGGGTATACACCCTATACACCTACATGCCCAAGCAGTGCCTGCCCATTCGACACTGCTGTTTGTAGCACTGTAATGTCCCGCTGCCGGAGCCTTTCCTCACTGCCTCTCCTCGGCCACAGCCTTTCACTGCTGCATGTTGGTACACACCGCCATGAGTGTGGATGCAGCCTGCCTTCCGCTGCTGTGTGTAGCTACATGTACCCTACACATCACTGCCAGTGTGGGCAAGACCTCAGATGGGAGTGAAGGAGCCCCACCCACTCAGACAGTGTCAACATCCTCACCCATCCTCACCATTACAACTCATTAAAACCACATTAGTCTAGCCACCCACATAAGCAACAGCCTACATGGGGGTATCCTCTCTGATAGGCCCTGCTGAATGCTCTGGTCAACTGGGGAAAAAAACAGTCTGAGACAGTAGAGGAGAAGTCATGCCTGGACCCTGAAACAAACAAACAATCAGCTACTGAGAATGATAGTAATGGATTCCCTCTGGGGTAGCAGGGCCTCCCTTCTACTCATGAGAGACTAATTAGGCCTTGTCCATACTTAACAGTTTAGCTGGATAGCTATATTGGTTAGGAATATGGGCGTTGGGGGAGAGAATCACACCTCAAACTGACATAGCTATGTTACAAAAGCCCTAGGGTACACACAGCTATACCGGCAAAAGAGAGTCCTTTCCCCGGTATAGCTTAATTCGTTAAGACAATTCGTACGAGTTATACCGGCAAAAGAACACTGTTGCCAGTATAAGCTGTATCTCCACTGGGAGGGTTTGCAGGTATAGCTCTAGTGTATAAATGGCCTTGTCTACAGGGCGGAAACTTTTCCCTATAACCTCAGCTGTGAATTTAAACGGATACAGTGACACTGGTACTACCTCCCAGGTGGGCACTCTTATTCCGAGATCAGTGGCTCTTTTTCAACAACGTGCAAGAAGCAACGACGTGTATAAAAACAACAGCTTATTGGTTTATTGCAGTCGCCTGAGTTGCATGATTTCAAAACACAGGGGAGGAGCCTCCTCTTTACAACCAGCTCTCACATTGGTTCCTCTTCCCGATTTATGGTAAGGCCATCCTCTCGCACTCCTGCGAACACCCCCCCGCTCTTCCTGGTGAGGTTAATTCATGGCTCCCTGCTGCAGCAGCTCTTTCTCCCTCCCTCTGCCTTAAAATGGGGATCTGGGCCAGTTTCGTAATGTTGGCACTTCTACTTCAGAGGAAAGAATTCATTTCCCTTTGAAGCACACATTGCCCCATGCATACTAAGTGGGAGGAACAAGCAGACTTCACTCAGTCCTGCAACTCCACCTCGCCCAGCCTCTGAATCAAGAGAGTTGCTATGAAAGCAGTTAGCAACATGGAGCTTTTGCTAAGCACATGCCCATTGAGAAACCCAGCAGAGCACTTAACAACAGATGCTTGACAGATTCACCCCATCTTCACAGCAGCATTCGTTCGTGGACTCCAGCGCAGGAGCAGGCCAGGCACCCCAGGCTTGGCCGGTATAAACGCCTGCAATTATCCCAGAGACTTTTGCCTTTCTGAGTTGCTGTGGAGACAGTTGTGGTCTCTGATTGAGCTGAAGTGATAAAACAGACATATTTAGTGAGTTTTAAAACCCAAATTATTCAGCCCTGTTATTTATATGTATTTGCACTCCTTTAAAAAGGCAGATGTCTATATTTAGCTTGGCACAGAGGCTGAGGCGTTTATTCCTAGTCCACTGAGAAAAATGACATTCAAGTGAGCAGCATTCAGGGCGTGTGGCTAGAGGGACTCGAGTGAAACCAGGCCATGCATTTGGGGACTGTATTTATTTAAGCATTAGGAATGCGAGGGGACTGGACTCGATGACCTCTCGAGGTCCCTTCCAGTCCTAGAATCTATGAATCTATGAATGCCATTGCTTGCATATATCTTCCCAGCACTCGCTTGCTAAGTCAATTTCCACTTCTCAAGTCATTTCAACAACAGTAAAGATAAAAGTCAACACCTTATTTTTATTTAGCAGCTGTCCCTCAACCCACCACTTTAGCCACATTTCAGATCCCCAGCAGGGGGAACAGTATTTTGGCCATAGACCTCATCTTCCACATTGATGAGAAGAACAGTATTAGGAGCACATCTTCGCTGTGTTCTCTTCCAAATGATGCAGATCCTGGATCACATGAAGATCTTCTGTAGGGTCTTTCTCTTGAAAATTTAATACAGATGGAAAATCCACCATCCAGGCTGCTGGCAGAAGACACTCTGCAGCCAAGAAGATCTGGGTAGTGCAGAGAGCTCTGCTCTTATAGACCAGATTCAATACATCTCAACTGCAAGAGGTCTGAAATCATAGTAAATAGATAGATAAAAGCCAGACTGAGAACTGATGACTCAAATGAGTCGGTGGCTTCAGTGTAGGATATCACTGGTAGGCCTGGTTTGGAAACCAATACATTAGTTACGTTTCCAGTTGATGCTAAATTGATGGTGAGGTCCTCAAAGTTTTCCCCTTTTCCCACCAGCATGTCCTCCATTTTACCCCAAAGCCACAGGCTCTTTATCTGGGCACTGATCTCCTCAAGACACTCGCTCAGCTCAGAGACAGGGCTGTTCACATTTGATGTAAAAACTTGACAGAGCAGTTTGTGGTTGGTGTGTGCTGCCGGCATTGAAATCCATACTCTCTTATGAGCTCTTCAAATGGCTTTACCAACGGGTCAAATAGGACACAGAAAGAGGATAGGGCCTTGTGTTGCTAAGCAAATCAGGGCTCTGGAGGTGCAACTGCCCACTATGATACATTGGGATGAGTATTTCAGGCAAGATTTAAATCATATGAAATCAACAGAAGCTTTGCTGTGGTCTCCCATCGGGCATTTCCTTTTACCCACGCCAGGCATGGCAGCGGCATCTCACGACTGATTGTTGAGTGCTGGTGAGAGATACGCTGGTGAGAGTTATCAGTGTTTTCCCTTGGTAGATCATCCGGGATGTCAATGCCAAAGATCAAAGCCATCGATCTGGGCAATTATGAGATATAGCCCAAGGTTCTATACAAAGAAAAACAAGCAGAAAGAGGGGGAAAGAAAAATGAGATGGGAATCCATTAGAAGGGAGTCTTTGGAGCATGCTGATATCTGCTTATGTTTATGAGCACTGAGCATGCTTCGGAATTATATTACTACTACAACTAAATATATAGGCAGTGATTCAGGAAAGCGCTTAAGCACATTCCCATTCACTCCCTCTTGACTTCAGTGTGACTCAAACTTGTGCTTATTTTAAGCAAGTGCTTATGTGCTGTCCTGACTCAAGGGCATGATGACTGATCAAGCTGTAAATAGTTTGCATATATTTTAACCCTGGTAAGGAATTCAGACACACCCTTTTCTCTAGATATGTCCCTAGATACATTTAAGTGGATACAAGAATGGGTGAAAATACATTTCCGACAGAACCTTTCTGGCGAGTGAGAAACAGTCAGAAGGGGCTATTTGGCAGTCTATTGCTGAATTTATCACTGGCTATTAGTTTTGTGAGTGGGTGTTTCTTTTGCACAGCAGACAGTCTGTATTCAATATGCAAACTGTCCAGTGTACTGCCAGAGGCTGCTATCTGGCCAGAACAAATATTTAGAAATCCAATAAATAATGAAGATGGCGGTAACGCCCTTTTCTAACAAAGAGACCACATGGTATGAGAGCAGGAAATTAATCACAACCACAAATACAGGAACGTGCACTATTGCCTCATGATCACAGGCATGAAAATAAAGCAGAGTGGGCAGGAATGGAATTCCCGCACGGCAGTGGAATAGTCTGATAGTTACAATGCAAGGAAGTGTTAGCATACAGTATTACATGTCAGTATTTGTTACATTCTGGAATTGTGACAGAGAAACCACAATCAGATTTTCATATCATGTCAACAAAGTGTCCTACTCCGGTCTATTCAGGGATTTATAACATGTCCATCTCGGTGGAATTTGGGACCCAGTTTTGCAGCCTTTGCCCACGTAGGTAGTCCTTTTTTCACTAGTCCTATTGACCCACGTGAGCAAAGGTTAGAGAATAGGTAGGTACCATGGATATTAAGCACATAGGGTATGTCTACACTGCAATAGGGAGGTAAGACTGCAGCATGTGTAGACATACCCAAGCTAGCTTTGACCTCAAGTATCAGCAGTGAAGCTGCAGTACAAAAGGCGGAGACATGGGCTAGCCCTGCCCACCCAGAACCCTGGGTACATATTGGAGTGGCTAGCCTGGGCCACCACCCATGCTGCTGTGGCTTCACTACTGTCGTTACTTGAGATCAAAGCTAGCTTAGGTCTGCATGTGCTGCATTCACACCTCCCAACTGCAATCTAGTGACGCCCAAGGAGTATTAACTATTGATATTTTTATTATTGTTTATTTCTATTGTGGTGGTGCCCAAAGGCCCTAATCTGGGATCATGGCCTAGCTGTCCTAGAAGCTGAGCAAACATAGTAAAAAGATTGCCTCTGCCCCAAAATGCTTACAACTCACATACACCTAGAAAACCTGATTTCTAATTGATGGTGTTTTTGTTTGGAAATCCTCCCTGTCACAGTACTTCCAAAAACCCCTACAGAGTATCTGACAATGCTCACAGAGCAACTTTGCCATGTGCTTCGGTGATGGGATGTACAAACACCACACTGGAAAGAAAGGGGTTAAGGATCTGCTCAGGGCCCAGGTGGCCCCTCCCCACCCCACCCACAACACCTGCACATTCTGGAGGATGAACTTAAAAAGGGGAGCTCAGGGGGAGGCGGGTGGGAGAGGTGAGCTGACCTACACCCTCAGCTCCTGGGAAGGAGCTCTGCTTGCTGCCCGAAGCCCAATGATGGTGACCTGACCAAGCCAACAAAGAAGATACAAGGTTCTGGACCATGACACTCTGACCTAAGAGGGAAGCTCTCAGTCCCTCACTTAGTCCTGCCGATCTCCCTGTTATTGGACACTTTATATGAACCCCGAAAGGAGTGGACTTCAAAACGTGGCTGGAGGGCTGAGTCACCCAAAGGCCAGACCACGACAGGGCGAAGTGGTAGTGAGAAAGGGGAATGCCTGGGAAGAAGACAACCTCACTATGCCCTTCCCGACCACGAGGCAGAGCTGGTGGTGAGTGTTCCCCTTCATAGTTTCTCAGACTACCACCTGTGAAAGGCAACAGGAGTTTCATCATAAGGCACTGGCTCACAAAGCAGAGACCTATGTGGGCAGATGAACCGGTTGGATAATCCAGCAGCCACACATCTGGGGGACTAGGAGGCTCACGGACGGGATGGCATGTAACAAATAGCAATTACTGACCAATGATGCTTAGAACCCATCGTGTTAGTTCCACTATTTGCATGCAGTGCGGGGAGAGATGTTTTCGGTGTTATGATCTCTGTAGCGAGGACTACGGTTCAGAGGCTTCTGGGAAGAGGGCTAAAGAATGATGAATATGCTCGATGCAGAGATGGGATCCCAGGTGTCCAGATCCCCAAGGAGAAGGTCTGACGTAGGGAGGGGGACACAAAAGGGAGGTCTCTTGTGTGCCTTGGGCAGTTTGTGTGGTTGGGGGAGCAGAAGCGTAGGTGTGAGCAAGGTAATGCAGGGCATTGAAGGTCAGGACATGGAGCTGGAATTCAGTACTGAAGGGGAGCCAGCAAGGGATTAGAAGAAGGGCTGGACGCAGTCATGGACAGGGATACGGTAGATGCATCTGATCATTTTGAGAGGTGCGGCGAGAGGATGCTAGAGAGGAGGAGGCTGCAGTAGTTGAAACTATAGCTGATCTGGGACTGAACAAGGCCTTTCATGGTGGGACTGGAGAGTGTGACAGGGTGGAGGGACCCATCCAGTGCGGGGTGAATTCACCCCATCCTTCGAGCTGCCCTCTGTCTCTAGGCAGTGAGACCTAAGGGCTAAAGTCAATAGAATTGCCCTGATTTGCAGGGCTATAAGGCCTTGTGGACGGAGTCTATATAATCGTCCTGATCTGCAGGGTAGTAGGGCCTTGTGGCCCAAGTCAATGGGGTAGCCCTAATGGCCAGAGTCCATAGAGTTACCTGGTTCACAGGGCAGCAAGGCTTAGCAGCCAGAGTCCATTGAGTGACCCCGGGTTCGCAGGGCAGTGTGGCCTGGCAGCCAGAGTCCATTGAGTTACCCCGGCTTCGCAGGGCAGTGAGGCCTAGCGGCCAGAGTCAATAGAGTTGCCCTCTGGGGCGGGGCTGTATGGCCTACCGGCCCGTTGGGGTGTGTAGGCTGCCACCCGGGGGGTGGATGCCAAGCAGGGTAGGGGGACCCAGGCCCTTCCTGGTCCACCGGGTCCCAGCCCAGCACCCTGTTAGTGGCGAGTGTGTCCACCACTGAGTCAGCGAGGATTCATCTGCAACACACTGACATCATCGGGACAACGGCTAGGCCCCCCAGAGCTACTTCCTACAGTGATACTCGTGGTGGCAGTCTGTGCATCTTTGGGGTCTCCGGGTTCCTCAGGCATTTTGGGAAGTCGGCTCCTGCGGCTGGACATCTGCTTGGGTCTCAGCGCCCCTGGTTTCCACGGTCTGGGGCTCCAGCTGCTCCTGGGCAGGAGCCAGCAAGGAACATCCTTCCTTTACGACAGTCAGCCTAGACTGAGCTGGGCTGCTCCCTCTTATACTTGTGCTACACCTGGAGCATGCCCAGTAAGGTCGTGGGGGTGTGGCTTCCTCCACCCACCGTGAGGAGTTAACCCTTCCCCATCCAGTGTGGGTGAGTTCACCCCATCACAGAAAGGAATGGGTGGATTTTAGACCTGTTGTATAGGAATAGCTGCTATGACATAGTATGTGCTTAAGTCCCATTAAACACATGCTTAAGTGCTTTGATGAATTGGGGTCTAAGACATAACAGGTTCTCTTGTGCTGGGATATTGCTACATTTTGCAGACACTCTTAGACATGAAGTCAAATGCACAGAGAGCACCATAAATGCACATGAAGTTTGTGTTTGATTTTTATGTAGCTTCTCACTTTTATACTGGAACCCAGTGATGCATCTGTATTTCCCTTAAAGAAACATCTGCAGCAGAAAAGGATTTTCAAAACACAGATCATGGGATTCTGACACAGCGAAATCCTGTTCCCCTTCTCATGCATTGAAATCAATGGGTCTGCTTGTGTAAGCAAAGCGTGCAGGGTATGATTAAGAGACCACGTGTAATTATTATGATACAAATAGGTACCTGAACTAAACAGGACCACTAACTTCTTATGATATGAAATATATTGTATACCTCGGTACTGTTCACATATATACATCCTCTCTCCTCTCGTACATTAGGTTCTTTATCTACAGTATTCTACATCTCAAATGATTAGTTAATGGAGTGCTGCCACCTTCTGGTCATATAAATTCTGAGTATTAAAAACATCATGAACTGCAGAGAAAAAAATGTTATCATAGACATAGGCCACATGGTTCTCTGTAATAATACTCAGCAACGGGCCTTTTAGTGTCAAATTGCTTCATATTTTCTTCACTTGAACTGTACAAAGACCAATGCTCAGTTGCTCACTCCTGAGATAACATGATCTATATTAAAAGGATCATAGAATCATAGGACTGGAAGGGACTTCAAAAGGTCATCTAGACCAATCCCCTGCACTCATGGCAGGACTAAGTATTATCTAGACCATCCCTGACTGGTGTTTGTCCAACCTGCTCTTAAAAATCTCCAATGATGGAGATTCCACAAGCTCCCTAGGCAATTTATTCCAGTGCTTACCCACCCGGACAGGAAGTTTTTCCTAATGTCCAACCTAAACCTCCCTTCCTGCAATTTAAGCCCATTGCTTCTTGTCCTATCCTTAGAGGTTAAGAAGAACAATTTTTCTCTCACCTCTTTGTAATAACCTTTTATGTACTTTAAAACTGTTATGTCCCCTCAGTCTTCTCTTCTCCAGACTGAACAATCCCAATTTTTTCAATCTTCCCTCATAGGTCATGTTTTCTAGACTTTTAATCATTTTTGTTGCTCTTCTCTGGACTTTCTCCAATTTCTCCACATCTTTCCTGAAATGTGGGGCCCAGAACTGGACACAATTCTCCAGCTGAGGCCTAATCAGCGCGGAGTAGAGCAGAAGAACTACTTCTCGTGTCTTGCTTACAACACTCCTGCTAATACATCCAAGAATGATGTTCACTTTTTTTGCAACGGTGTTACACTATTGACTCATATTTAGCTTATGGTCCACTATGACCCCCAGATCCCTGTCTGCAGTACTCCTTCCTAGGCAGTCATTTCCCATTTTGTATGTGTGCAACCGATTGTTCCTTCCCAAATGGAGTACTTTGCATTTGTCTTTATTGAATTTTATCCTATTTACTTCAGACCATTTCTCCAGTTTGTCCAGAACATTTTGAATTTTAATCCTATCCTCCTAAGCACTTGCAACTGCTCCCAGCTTGGTATCATCCTCAAACTTTATAAGTGTATTCTCTATACCATTATCTAAATCATTGATGAAGATGAGCATTGGCCTGCTAAATCCAGGGTTGTGAGTTCAATCCTTGAGGGGGCTATTTAGGGATCTGGGACAAAATCAGTATTTGGTCCTGCTAGTGAAGGCAGGGGGCTGGACATGATGACCTTTCGGGGTCCCTTCCACTTCTATGAGATAGGTAGATCTCCATATTATATTGAACAGAACCGGGCCAGAACTGATCCCTGCGGGACCCACTCGTTATGCCCTTCCAGCATGACTGTGAACCACCGATAACTACTCTCTGGGAACGGTTTTCCAACCAGTTTTGCACCCACCTTATAATAGCTCCATCTAGGTTGCATTTCCCTAGTTTGTTTATGAGAAGGCCATGTGAGACAGTATCAAAAGCTTTACTAAAGTCAAGATATACCACGTCTACCACTTCCCCCCCTATCCACAAGGCTTGTTACCCTGTCAAAGAAAGCTATCAGGTTGGTTTGCATGATTTGTTCTCAACAAATCCATGCTGACTTACTTATCACTTTATTATCTTCTAGATGTTTGCAAATTGATTGCTTAATTATTTGCTCCATTATATTTCCGGTTACAGAAGTTAAGCTGACTGGTCTGTAATTCCCCGGGTTGTCCTTATTTCCCTTTTTATAGATGGGCACTAGATTTGCCCTTTTCCAGTCTTCTGGAATCTCTCCCGTCTTCCATGACTTTTCAAAATAATTGCTAATGGCTCAGATATCTCCTCAGTCAGTTCCTTGAGTATTCTAGGATGCATTTCATCAGGCCCTGGTGACTTGAAGACATCTAACTTGTCCAAGTAATTTTTAACTTGTTCTTTCCCTATTTTAGCCTCTTCTGATTGTACCTCATTTTCACTGGCATTCACTATGTTAGATGTCCAATCACCACCAACCTTCTTGGTGAAACCTGACACATAGAAGTAATTAAGCACCTCTGCCATTTCCACATTTTCTGTTATTATTCCCCTCCCCTGCCCTCATTGAGTAATGGGCCTACCCTGTCCTTGGTCTTCCTCTTGCTTCAAATGTATTTGTAGAATGTTTTCTTGTTACCCTGTATGTCTCCAGCTAGTTTGATCTCGTTTTGTGCCTTGGCTTTTCTTATTTTGTCCCTACATACTCGTATTATTTTATATTCATCCTTTGTAATTTGACCTAGTTTCCACTTTTTATAGGACTCTTTTTTGAGTTTTAGATCATTGAAGATCTCCTGGTTAAGCCAGGGTGGTCTCTTGCCATACTTCCTATCTTTCCTACGCAATCGGATAGTTTCCTCTTGTGCCCTTAATAATGTCTCTTTGAAAAACTGCCAACTGTCTTCAATTGTTTTTCCCCTTAGACTTGCTTCCCATGGAATCTTACCGTCCAACTCCCTGAGTTTGCTAAAGTCTGCCTTCTTGAAATCCATTTTTGTCTTTATTGTGCTGTTCTCCCTCCTACCATTCCTTAGAATTATGAACTCTATCATTTCATGACCACTTTCACCCAAGCTGCCTTCCACTTTCAAATTCTCAACCAGTTCCTCCCTATTTGTCAAAATCAAATCTAGAACCACCTCTCCCCTGGTAGCTTTCTCCACCTTCTGAAATAAAAAATTGTCTCCAATACATTCCAAGAACTTACTGGATAATCTGTGTCTTGCTGTGTTATTTTCCCAACAGATGTCTGAGTAGTTGAAGTCCCCCATCACCACCAAGTCCTGTGCTTTGGATGATTTTGTTAGTTGTTTAAAAAAAACCTCATCCACCTCTTCTTTCTGTTAGGTAGTCTGGAATAGACCCTACCATGACATCACCCTTGCATTTTTACCCCTTTTATCCTTACCCAGAGACTTTCCACAAGTCTGTCTCCTATTTCCATCTCAACCTCAGTCCAAGTGTATACATTTTTAATGTATAAGGCAACACCTCCTCCCTTTTTCCCCTGCCTGTCCTTCCTGAGCAAGCTGTACCCTTCTATACCAATATTCCAGTCATGCGTATTATCCCACCAAGTCTCTGTGATGCCAACTATGTCATAGTGGTGTTCATTTACTAGCATTTCGAGTTCGTCCTGCTTATTCCCCATACTTCTCGCATTAGTATACAGACATCTAAGATACTGATTTGATCCCCACCCCCAATTCTGTCTTGTCTCTCCTTTATCCCTGCTATAACAGCCCATGCTCCCCCCAAATTCTGACCCTTCTCCCAGGTCTCCATTTTTTTTACTTACCTGTGGGCTTTGGTCACCTGCCCCCTTCGAACCTAGTTTAAAGCCCTCCTCCCTAGGTTAGCCAGTCTGTAGCCAAATATGCTCGTCCCCTTCCTCAATAGGTGGACCCCATTTCTGCTTAGCAGTCCTTGAACAGCATCCCGTGGTCAAGGAAGCCGAAGCCCCCCTGGCAACACCATCCTTGCAGCCAGGCATTCACCTTCAGGATGCATCTGTCTCTGCCTGGGCCCCTACCCTTGACCGGAAGGACTGAAGAGAACACCACCTGCACTCCCAACTCCTTCATCCATACTCCCAGAGCCCTGTAGTCACTTCTGATCTGCTGAGGGTCATACCTCGCAGTATCATTAGTGCCCACATGGATGAGTAGCATGGGGTAGTAGTCAGAGGGCCAGATGATCATGTGTGCTTGCATTTACCATTAAAAACTCCATACTTTCCATCTGGTGATCTGTTCTCCCTGAAATGCCTGGATTTATCAAGGACACACGTTTGGGATGGAAAAACAGTGACTTTATTCTAAGAAATAGTACTTCATTCATGCTAGATATTAGTGCTCTTTCATCTCCTTAGCCTAGTGGAAAGGAGATTTGCTTTGATGAAGGAAACACCGTGTGTCACCGCAATGAAAAGAAAAACAGGAATGGTGTATGCTGAATGTAAGCCACTAGATTGTAAATTGTTTGGGGCAGGGGTTATCTTTGGTTATCATAGAATCATAGAAGATTAGGTTTGGAAGAGACCTCAGGAGGTCATCTAGTCCAACCCCCTGCTCAAAGCTGGACCAACACCAACTAAATCATCCCAGCCAGGGCTTTGTCAAGTCGGGCCTTAAAAACCTCTAAGGATGGAGATTCCACCACCTCCCTAGGGAACCCATTCCAGTGCTTCACCACCCTCCTAGTGAAAAAGTTTTTCCTAATATCCAACCTAAACCTCCCCTACTGCAACTTGAGACCATTAGTCCTTGTTCTGTCATCTGCCGCCACTGAGAACAGTCTAGATCCATCCTCTTTGGAACCCCCCTTCAGGTAGGTTCTATCTGCTGCTATCAAATCCCCCCTCACTCTTTTTTTCTGCAGACTAAATAAGCCCAGTTCCCTCAGCCTCTCCTCGAAAGTCATGTGCCCCAGCCCCCTGATCATTTTTGTTGCCCTCCGCTGGACTCTCTCCAATTTGTCCACATCCTTTCTGTAGTGGGGGGGCCCAAAACTGGACGCAATACTCCAGATGTGGCCTTACCAGTGGCGAATAGAGGGGAATAATCACTTCCCTCTATCTGCTGGCAATGCTCCTACTAATACAGCCCAATATGCCGTTAGCCTTCTTGGCAACAAGGGCACACTGCTGACTCATATTCAGCTTCTCATCCACTGTAATCCCCAGGCAGGCAGGAATGGTGGGCACACGCCCTCAAAGGGGAGAGATCAACATCACCATTCTAGCCTTGATGCATGTGCTTTATCTGTGTACTGGAAAACCTAGTCCTGGGCAATGTGGGTACCATTGGCAAAGGTTTATTTTACAGACCTGAGATAGAGATGCTTGCAATCTTGGTCCTGCTAGTGAAGGTTTATTTTACAGACCTGAGATAGAGATGGTTGCAATCTCTTGGCCAGCCACAAATGATCAAAAGCACTCCTGGACGCTGCTGCTATGTGCCAGCAGCAGTGGGAGATCTAATATGACCCCCAGATTGCGAACGCCTGACTGCCGCCCTCACAGCAACCGGCAGGCCGCCCCTGGTGGTGCGCTGGTGCCTGGAGCCGCCCCTGCTTATTAGAGCAGTACATACTGTAATGAGTAATCACTTTGTAATGTTCCCTAGTATGCTTTAACGTAGTAGTTTTTCAAACAGCACAGTGTTGCAGCGCACTAGGGAACCTTTAGGGGGCAACATCAGGGTCTACATGGATCAATTAATGCACAACACGTAGTCTACATTACTGCTCTCTGTAGACAAGCCCTTAGATACAAGTAACTATTTCTGGTGTTTTTTGGATAAACATTGATTTCATAGTGTTTGTGTCAGGGTATTTTAAGTGTTTATTGGGGGTAAAACTGAAAATGAGAAGCCCTATAATGCCCTGTATGTATACAGAGCAAGGAAGGAGTGGCAGATGGTGCCAGACAGTGGCTCTGCTACCACTCCATGGTGAAGGGAGAAAGATTTCTTCCCCTTAGCCCGTGCCAGACCCCCCAGCTACCATGCCTAAGGACCTGAGCCTGGCACACGGGAAGATTTAGCCACTCGTGTGCAGTTTCACAACAGCCAATGTTGCACTTGGCACATTCCAATGCACTGAAATGATCTGGGACTCTCACTATGAAGATATTCACTACCTGCACATTTATTATCATCCGGCTCTCCTGATAACAGAAATACAGACTGTATAAATACACTGACTGGACAAAAAAGGAAACCGGGGCTGGATTGTGAATATAGCTTCAAAGTCTAATCTGGGAGGCCATGAAACACAAACTTCAGGAAGCTAAAAAGCAATGATATCTTACCTATATGGCCACATTATTACGCACACATTTCCCCAGGGAAGGTGAAAAATCAAGATTCGTTATGAAATAGTGGTGGTAAAAACCACTGCATGAAGGGTCACTCTTCCTCTCACATTTTCTTTGCTTGTTAGGGCTTCCGCCAGTCACCTGCAGGGGTCAGGAAGGGATTCCCTCCACCCCCGATGTATTCTGTGTGGTGGGTTTGGTTTTGGTTTTTTTTTGTCTTCTTCCTCTGACGCATCAGAGATGTCCACAGCTGGAGATGGGACGTTGGA